>NW_007252296.1:0-134396 GCF_000164805.1 Carlito syrichta | reverse complement strand
GAGGGAGACAGTATTTACTCATTTACACTTCGTTTCCTTGAACTTACTGTCCCTATTATCAGTATCACAGGCTTGCTTCTTCATGCCTGCAGCAGCACTTTTTAGTAACAGCTATTGAATCCAGCCTGAGTTTTGTTTCTCAAAACTTACAGAATCAGCTTCATTGCACTCTTGCCGCAGAAATATCCGCACCAACTGACTGGGAGAGGTCTGGGACTCAGTTTCACTGGGTTCCTTCTGTCTCAGAGACACCAGCACTAGCCAAGCAGTGGACCCCGAATCGGAAGGTTAAGCTGTAGCTCTGTAAAGTCCCTTCTCCCAGCTTCTAAGTGTTAATCATTTCAATATTTTCTTTTTGTTTTTCTACCCTAGAAGTGGTAGCTACTTCCTGGAGTCACTACCTCTCTTCTCGTTTTCATTTTCAGTTTTTTAATACCTAGATCACAATCCCTCATATTAAATTGTTTTTTCCTAAAATACCTAGAGTGGTTTTTGTCTGTTAACTTGACCCTGACTGACGCACCATTCCAAACCCAAAACTTGAATATATCACAATAGAAACAGAGAAGTATAATGGGTCTTCATTTAGTGGGTAAGAATGATTTTTCATATACTTTCAAATGCCACATACTATGTTCCAGGGTTGTTTTCCATTATTTTTGTAATATAAACATATTAATGATGTGCTTAGATAGATATGGAGATATTTAAGTCCTGAATATATTTACGTATGTAGACAAGACATATTTATGTATGCATTCTCTCTCTGTAAGTGGGACTAAATTGATTTGGAACCAAACTTTTTAAAAAAATTCTAATGATAGACAGTTGAATGGAATGCTGCTCTGTAATTTTTCAAAGTCAACATGAATAGTAAAATTAAAATATGGTCAAAATCAACCTGGAAAATCTGTACACCACACATATCATGTACATGGCTGAGATTTAAATATTACAGTCATCTCCTGTGGAGATCAGTGTTGGAAATACTGAGCTAAATACAAAGAACAAAACACCAGTATGTACGCAACTTTCTTAACATGAAAACTTTCCTGCCTCTAAAGTAAGCCCTAAGGTGTTTTGCTTACCTGCAGGGTTTTCTACATTATTTCTTAATAGTACATATAATCCAGGATAACACTTTTAATAAATATGCTTGTTTAAAAAATGAATGGAAACAGTATGGAACAGTCCTAACTTTAGCATGTACATTAATTGAGTCTCTTCTACTGTAAGCCTATTCACACTGTCTTAGTCATAAAGATGAAAGAACCAAGAGGAATCTAAATAAATCAGAAAGAGTAATTCTGTTTAGAATGTTGCTCTTATATTTCATATGCATGTCTGAAGTTTGATCACAAAAATCAATTTTAGTCCGTGAATGTCAATTTTATAACATATTTATTAAATGTACAATACACTGAAATTTGAATTTTTCTATTGCTGCCATTTCTTATTTGAACACCAGCAATTGCTTCTTTCTTACTCATATTTAAAGTATAATTCCTGATATGAGCTGGCACTATTCCAATCATTTTTTTATTTAACTATGGAACTCTCGTTTACAAAAATCACCATTCTAGAGTTAATATGCTACCAGCTTTTTACAAATTAAATTTGTTGCTAGAAAATGGTTTCCATTGTATCTTAAATTGATGCTCTTAAAAATGTATCCCTTTCTATAATACTTCTAATATTACTTTTCTGTAGGTGTTCCATAGAGGAGCTTGAAATAAATTCAGCATATTTAATAAAGAAGGAAATAACAGAGAAGTACACAGTTTGTTGGTTGTGAACTACTACACTCTATGCTGCTGTTTTTCCATAACCAATACATACAAAGTTACTTAAATTTGCCATCCCCACTATGCCCACTGTCACCTATTCCAGGACAGGCTTCGCCCCAGACTGGAGGAACTTAAATTTTCCACTCTTTTAGTTATATAAGTTGAGAACAAGGCAAAATTGCTGCTGGCCCAACAGTCCTTTACATAAACTAAACTCTTGCCTGAATTTTTGTGATCCAGTTCCACTTTTTGTGTTCGATATACTCTCACTTCTAAGACTAGGACCCTTGAACTAAGTCTTTAGAATTAAGTTCCACAAAGAGGGCAGAAACCTTATTTGTCTTGCTCACTGCTTTAATGCCAGCACTCCATGATTCTTCAGTGCCTGGCCACTTCTCTCTAGAGGTAATCAGCAGAGATTGCTTGAATGATTGAATAGATGAATGAAACTCAGTTTGATACCTTAACAGTAATTATTGTGTTTCTATCCCAAAACTCTTTGTGGTTTCATTAATGCCTCTTGAAGTCTAGAGTATAAAATCCTAAATCCCATACTCATAACTGGTTCTCTATCATCTGCTGATGGAATCCTTGGTATAAAATGCTTAACTCTGACCAATAATTCCTTACTTTTTTGTGTTGATTTGTGTTTGTTCATCTGCTAAAGGCTGTACTTCCTTCTGAGTTTTAGCCTCAGCAACTGTTCACCTGTCTGCATTTCTTTTTGCTCTTTGTGTCTTCCTTAATCTGCATTTGTGTCCTCTGGGTCCTGAAGATTCCTCTGCCATCAGCATCCTGACTAGACCAATAGTCACATGTCATAACCAGGGAGTTGGGAATAAAAGAAAGTATTGCATTCTTGGGATTACAGGCAAGGGAATGAAGCCAGACAGGACAAGGGATGAGATTCTTGACCCAGAAAATGGCAGGGAGATATAGGAAAGTGATTCAGTTAAAGACACTTTTTTTAGTGGTTCGATCTTTACAGACAGAAGCAACTAAAAGAATTTTTCCCTGTCACTAAGCTGGAGATAAACTTAGCTAACATCTAGGGAACGTAACAGGCCTAATGGCAATTCCAGATATATTTAACATAATGATTTCCAATCAGGTGGACAGAAAATAAGAGAAAGTTGTGGAGAGACAGTTAAGTGGCAAGAAAATAAATAATTAACTAGATAATGTAAAAACAATTAATTAAAGTAAAATCAAGAGCTACCTTTATTGAGCCCTTTCCATGTGCCAGACACTTTATATATATCATTTTATTTAATATTTCCCCCCAAAATTCATAAGGACAATGATATTAATCAATATTCTTTTTACAAATGAGGAGTTTGAAGGAAAACGTGAATAAGTTGCCCAAAGTTCTGAAACTGACAGATGATGTTGCCAGAATTTGAACAAAGTCCATGTGGTAACATAGGCAGGTCAATTATCTACTAAGCTGCATTTCACTCTCTGCAACTCTAAACTTTACCAATACATTGTGGAAATTACATTTCATATACTTGTTCTCCTCAGTCTATTACCAAAGTGAAAGGAGGGACCCTGAGAAACTTAGAATAAACTTAGAATAAACTTAGCTCACATTTTGCCTCAGCATAGCCATTTTTGCTTAGACTGACATGTTTTGAATCTAGCACAGGTTAGACATAGACAGATACATGTCCAATAGGCAGGTTTTAGGAAGCATTCAGACAGAACAAGCTGGCAGCCTACTCCACCCCCTCTGCAAATCTCCATCAGATGCAACACAAGGACAGCCCAACCTTTCAATTCATGGTTTAGTGTAATAATCTCTAAGAAACTTTCAGGTTTCTTGTCAAAAGCTGAAGGTCAAAGATCACTCCTTATCTGGTCAAACCATAGAAATGATAATAAGACCACCTTTTTGCTAAGGAGCTTGTGGACTGGAAATGCCTGACAGGTCTCTTGCGGAAAAACCCTCTCCTTGTCTCCTCCTATTCAGCCAACCACTATAGCAGCAATCTATCACCTGAAGTCAGTATTTGCATTTACCTGCCCCTTTCTGATGACATGGAGCAGACCACCATCCAATCACCTTAATGACCTTCCCCCATGAAAGAGAAGGATTAAAATGACTCAGCCATGAGCAACCAGTGGCCATTGCCTTGATGTGGCCATGGGCTCTTTGATGGCCAGTCCATATTTCCTGGCTTTAACCCCCTCCCCTACCTTGGAGAGGTGAATTTCACTCCTTCTGTCTCTAATTTACTTTCTAAATAAACTATATTTTCTACTCTAACTTCTGTGTAATTCTTTGCATCTTTCATGCAGCATTGAATTGCACACCTGACAACCACACCCCCAGTGGGCCTAATATTTTTGGAGACCTCAGCAAGATCTAACACATAGAGTACACTAGCTTCAAACAAGCAATAAGAAATTGTTCTTTTAAGTGACTCTTCACCTCAAAATTGTAAGTACAGAAAGTGTGAAAACAAACATTGAACAAACCAAATGGGGGGAGTATATCTACCACTATTGCCTTTATGTATTTTCAGGATGAGAACTTTATCTCCAGCTTAGTGACAAGGATAAATTATTTTAGTTGCTCCTGAATTTCAGTTTGTCCTTTAGCTTTATGGCACATATTTAACTGTATTTATACCCATGCCTGAACAACTGCTGTTTTAGAAAGTCATATATTTAAAGTCAAGAGATATGCTCTTGTGAATAGATTTGTAGGGATCCTAGACTAGCGCCACTCAAATGCATTCAATTACTAAAAAATATTTCTTGATAATGATGCTAATCTGTTCAGAGTCATAGGTCCATAAAGAGAGAATATCTTCTAAGGGTTAAGATGTGCTATTCTCATTAACTGAACAAACTAGAATGAATTTAATCACAGCAGTCAAGGGAAGCTACTGCATCATTCTAAGACAAATTAGAGATATTGCACCCCTGTGGTGTAACCTTTGATTTCGATTAGAGGTTTCAGGCTGCTTCCTATGGCTGGATGCAAAATATTCAGACTACTAAAAAGAATGGAAGGTAAGTTTATGACTTTGCATCTCAGAACTGCACCACTGAAATTAAAAAGTCTAGAGCTTTTGAGAAAAAGCAGAAAAAAAGTCAATCATTATTATTTTCATAAAAATTAAGTATCCCAATTGTGTATAAATATAAAGAAAATACAATAATTATATTTAAGATGATTCAGGAGATAAACTACTGGTGTAACTAATCATATTATTACTAAATCTCATGCAAATTATATTAAGCTAAAACTACTTGCTTGCCTTCAAAAATATATATGAAAGTCAGTTATAGACTGAA
The DNA here is from genome assembly GCF_000164805.1 of Carlito syrichta. Classification (NCBI taxonomy): domain Eukaryota; kingdom Metazoa; phylum Chordata; class Mammalia; order Primates; family Tarsiidae; genus Carlito; species Carlito syrichta. The sequence continues at coordinate 129,303 of NW_007252296.1, read as the reverse complement.
AATTAGAAAATATTGTTAAATGAAAGGAACCTACCATGTATTGAAATTCCTGTATTGGAGAATTATAAAACAAAAATATAATATTGTTTTTCTGGTGCATCACATAACATGTGGAAATAAAATTTGAGGGTTTAGAAAACAGTATTTCAGTATTTCTTTGACAATTTTAAATGTCTGTGTGGTATCCATAATTGTTTCCCTTGAGAAAAACAACTTTCATTTCAGGTAGTACAGGTGTGCGCATGGCGCGCGCACGCGCGCACACACACACACACACTGTTTTCTTCCAACTTTCTCTCTCTCTCTCTTTCTCTCTCTCTCTCTTAGAATTTAGCCTCCAGGAATATATTATTTAAAGTAAAACTCACATTCTTGTTACATATGTCTAAGTCTATAATCAAACTGAATGCAATTCAGCACACACAGAACTCAAAATAAATTAACCTAATAAAAATGCACAAATGACTGCATACCAACATATAAAGATAAAATTATATCTATATTTTATATAGATATATATTACATTATGCATACATACACAAAATATGCATTACCTATTTATATGTAACAATTACAAAATATGTATCAAATCCCACCAGGCAACTATCTTAGAATATAAAAATACTTTATCATTACGTATATTAACTCATGAAGTCAGTATTCTTTTTAAATCATGCGAAGATTCTTGTTATCTTCAAATTTTAATATCTGACATGTCCAATTTTAGTTACACAAAGTAGTTTATAAAATAGAGATATTTTACACACTCAATTTTATGTGCCAATTTAGACGTCCTCATAAGCTTCTTGGAGGGCAATGTAAATTGGTAAAAACAATTTTGCTAAGTATTTTTTTATATATATAAAAAAATTTTTTTAAAGAAAAGTTAATATCTTTTGAAAATAATTTTATACTTTCAATTCCTGGAAGCTGTCTAAAGGAAACAAAAAAAAAATTTTCAACCAGATTATTGAGAATAACAAAGGAATAAAAAATAGTCTAAATGCCTAACTTTAACAGAATATTTCAGAAAAATCAGTGCACATTCAAACAATAGTATGGTATGTAACTACTTAGAGTGCATCTATAATAACCTAAAAGTACTTATGTGTTAGCAAAAATAAAGAATAAAATATTATCAATATAGCATAATCACAGTTAAATAAACAAATAAGAAAATAAGGAAAAAAGTAATTTCAGTTAAAAAGAAATTTGAAATATGCCAAAATGACAATAATGACTTTTCATGGAAAGCAAGAAGATAATTGATTTTTATGATTTATTTTCTTTTCCTTTTCCCCATCTAATTCTGAATAATAAATATGTATTACTTTAACAATTAGACCTTTATTTCTTATCATATACAAAAATCAACTTAAAATAGATGAAATGCATAAATGTAAGACTTGAAACTGTAAAACTACTAGAAGAACATATAGGAGAAAATCTCCATGGCATTGTTGTGGGCAAGGATTTTCTGAGCATGATCCTCAAAGCACAGGCAACAAAAGCAAAAACAGATAGATGAGATTGCATCAAACTAAAAAGCTTCTGCACAGCTATGGGAAAAAAATTCACAGTATGAAGAGGTAACTCATGGAGTGGGAAAAACATATTGACACATCATTCACCTGAAAGGGAGTTAATATCAAAAGGAAATAGGAGCACAAACAACTCAATAGCAATAAAATAAGAAGCCCGATTAAAAAATGGAGAAAAGAGCTGAACAGACATTTCTCAAAAGAAGACATATAGCAGATTTGTCTTACAAGAAATATAGCTTTTCAGGATGAACTAAGGGATAGTAAAAAATAACTTGAATCCATGTGATGAAATAAAGAACAAAAGTAAAGGAAACAAAAGGAAGCAAATATTTTCAAAAAGTACAAATGCATTTTGTGTTTAATATTTTTCTGTTTTAAAATACAATACATAAAGAAATGGTAAAAAAAAAAAAGACATACAGTGTCTCAGAGAAATGTAGATCAAAACTACAATGATACATTACCTCCCACATGTCAGAGTGGCTTAAAAAAGACAAAGGATTACAAGTGTCAATGGGGATGTGGAAAAAAGGGAATCTTTGCATAAGGTTGATGGAAATGTAAATGAGTATAGCTATTATGCAAAATAGGAGTTCAAAACAAATTAAAATAGAAATATCATATGATCCAGCAATCCCACTATTGGGTATATACTCAAAAGAAAAGAAATCAGTATGTCAAAGAAATATCTACACTCCCGTGTTTATTGTAGCATTATTCACATTAACCAAGATATAAAATCAACTCAAGTGTCCATCAACAGATGAAAAGATTAAAAAATGTGGAACATATTCACAATGGCGTGCTATTCAGTCTCAAGAAAAAAATAGAAATTGCAATTTGTGACAACATGGGTGAACTTGGAGGATTTGGGGATTTTCAAGAATCACAGACTTTTTTCTTTTTTGTAAAAAATGTGAAACATCTAAGCCATTTTCTCTATCTTTGACTCTAGATACTATTTTCCTGGACTGCATGTAGAAGGTAAGGTGAAGGAGAAACACTAGTGTTAGACAGGAGTGTGTTCCTGACAGAAAGAGATGGTGAAAAAAAAAATACCACCACCAACAACAGATAAGTTTCAGGGAATCCAAGTGCAGAAGTAACTGGAACTCATTCCCAATCCCTGCCCCAAAATACAAGACTCTAGTTAGAATGTTGCACAGTGTGTCTGAGCAGATGGGGATGAGCTGGTCACTCAGTACCTGTGCACTTCGGCAGGATAAAGGGTGTAGTAGAATAATTTCCTACATTCCTCCAGCAGACACAGCACTCAGTGAGTTTTCAAAGGATTAAGAATGAGAAGGAAACAATTATGTTTCTTGTCCCTACAGAGGTATTAAAGAGGCTAGGGGCTTCAAAACACTGATCAAGTTCCCTATGGAACGAATAGCACACAGGATCAGGTAAGCTACACCTGTCTTCAAATCTCGGCACTCTATCAGGTCCCCTCCAAAAATTTAAGATAAAATCCCAGAGAAAAGTGGAGCATGACAGTCATAAATTGGCTAAGATAAAATATGCAGGTTCTACCAGATAGAACCTTAATATATACATTAAGTTCAGATTCAAGAAAAATGCAATTTACTGAGATTCATTGCCATTGCATGTAGGGGCTTATTTGGGGTTTCTAAGAATTCCCATTTAGCACATAAATTGCAAAGCAACAACCCAGTATCAGATCACGGACAAGTAGAAGAGCCAAATCATCCTGAGACAGAAAGCCTGTGATCCTGAGAGAGAAGCAGCCAGCAATTGCCAAGTGGACACTCAGAAGTCATAATGAGTTTCTGAAATTGTAGAGCACTATCATGAGACTGTTTTAGAGTCCTGCAGACTGCTTTACATGTTCTGGATAGTTCTATAGGTCCTGGCAGAAGAATAAAATAGTGAACTTGTAGTATTCTGGTGATGAAGTTAACCTCGGACTCAGTTTTCAAAACGATTAATTTTTTTCAGAAAGTAGGAAAGGCAAGTCTATTGGCACTAGCCACAGGTAGATATGAAGAGAGGGAACCCATTATTTGGAAACAGTCACACCCTTAATCTTTCATAAATGGTGATGTCTGGGGCCCTGTAGCAAGAGTCTAGTTTGTTTGTTTGTTTGTTTTCAGTCCAACTCCAAAGGAAAAACATTTCAAAAGCAATTGTTTCAATAAAAAAAGAAAGAAAGAAAAGTACCGGCACCTTAATTTTTCTTTAATAGTAAAAAGGCCAAACATCCCCACATTGTTTGAGAAATCCAAGAAAACAGAGAATGCTTTTCATAAGCGGGAGCTACGGTATCCGATAAGGTAGCCACTAGCCATATGTGGCAATTCAGCATTTGAAATGTGACTAGCATGACTGAAGAAGTGAAATTTTTATTTTGCTTAAATTTGTTTAATTTTAAATTTAAAACTGAAACAATGCAACATATCTTTTCATTAACCACAACTTTATTGATTTGGGAAGGTAATTTTTTATTTGACACATGAAAATATGGTATCTCCATGAAATCAGTTTTAAGAGGGGAATTCATATAACTACAAGCACACATCAAGAAAATGGAAAGATCACAAGTGGAGAGCCTAATAAATCACCTAAAAGAGCTAGAAAGAGAAGACCACCAAAACCCCAACTTTATCAGAAGAATCCAAATCACAAAAATAAGAGCCCAAATACGGGACATAGAGGACAAAAATATCATAGAAAACATCAACAAAACAAAAAGTTGGTTCTTTGAAAAAATTAACAAGATTGATGGGCCCCTAGCCAGAATGACCAAGAAAAAGAGAGAACAAGACCAAATAAACACAATCAGAAATACAAATGATCAAATCACAACTGATCCCAAAGAAATACAAAAGATTATCAAAGATTACTATGTACACCTATATGGAAACAAACTTGAAAACCCAGATGAAATGGAGGACTTTCTGACATTACACAACCTCCCCAGGTTAAAACAAGAAGACATTGAGACATGAAATAGGCCCATAACAACCCAGGAAATTGACTTTGTCATACAAAAACTACCTACAAAAAAAAAGCCCTGGACTGGATGGCTTTCCAGCAGAATTCGACAAAACGTACAAGGAGAAGCTGATACCAATCCTATTGAAAGTATTCCAGGCAATTGAGAAAGATGGAATTCTCCCCAAATCATTTTACGAAGCTAACATTACACTGATACCCAAACCGGGTAAAGATCCAACAAAGAAAGAGAACTACAGGCCATATCCCTTATGAATACAGATGCAAAAATCCTCAACAAGATTCTAGCAAATCGGATTCAAAAACACATCTCAAATATCATCCACCATGACCAAGTAGGCTTCATCCCCAGGATGCAGGGCTGGTTCAGTATTCACAAAACCATACATGTCATTAAATACATCAACAGATGTAAAAGCAAGAACCACATGATTATCTCATTATATGCATAAAAAAGCTTTTGATAAAATCCAGCATCCCTTCTTGATAAAAACCCTCAAACATCTAGGTATAGAAGGAACATATCTCAAAATAGTAAGTGCCATTTACGACAAACTCATAGCTAGCATATTGCTAAATGATCAGAAACCAGAATCGTTTCCCCTGAAAACTGGAAAAAGACAAAGTTGTCCACTCTCCCCCCTCTTGTTCAATATTGTGCTGGAAATCCTAGCTCAGGCAATTAGACGAGAGAAGGAAATCAGGGGTATCCAAATAGGAAAAGAGGAAGTAAAGTTATCCCTCTTAGCTGATGTTATGATCCTATACCTTGAAAATTCAAAAGAATCTGTCAAAACCCTGCTTGCACTGATAAAGGACTTTGGGAAGGTCTTAGGGCACAAAATAAATGTGCAAAAGAAATGTGCATTTCTATACACCAACAACAAGCAGAGACCCAAATAAAAATCACAATTCTATTCGCAATAGCCACCAAAAAAATGAAACACCTCGGCATCTTCCTAACCAGAGAAGTGAAAGACCTTTACAATGGGAACTATAAACCACTGCTCAAAGAAATCCAAGAAGACACAAACAAATGGAAGACTATTCCATGCTCATGGATAGGAAGAATCAACATTGTTAAGATGTCCATTCTACCAAAGGCAATCTACAGGTTCAATGCAATACCCATTGAGTTACGGACATCATTCTTCTCAGACCTAGAAATGACAATACAAAAATTTATATGGAAACATAAATGACCACAAATAGCCAAAACAAACCTTAGCAAAAGAAACAAAGCAGAAGGTATCACACTTCCAGACTTCAAACTTTACTATAAGGCTACAGTAATCAAAACAACCTGGTATTGGCACAAGAACAGGCACATAGACCAATGGAACAGGATAGAGATTCTGGAAGCAAAGCCTCAATTCCTCAACCAACTCATCTTTGACAAAGCCTCCAAAAACAACCACTGGGGAGAGGAGAACCTATTCAGTAAATGATGCTGGGAAAACTGACTGATCACATGCAGAAGATTGAAACAGGACCCCTACCTATCACCATACACAAAAATTAGCTTGAAAAGGATCAAAAACCTAAACGTAAAACCTCAAACTGTAAGAACCTTAGAAAATGCAGGAAACACTCTTATGGAAATTGGAACTGGCAACCGATTCCTGATCAAAATACGAAGTGCCCAGGTCATAAGAGAAAATATAAAGTGGGACCTCATTAAACTGACAAACTTCTGCAAAGCCAAAGAAACCATCAAGAGAGCCAGGAGACAGCCCACAGAATGGGAAAAAAAAATATTTGCCAACTGTATATCTGACAAAGGTCTAACATCTAGGATCTACAAGGAACTCAAACGCACCAAAAGGAAAAAAACAAACAGCCCCTTTAAAAAGTGGGCAAAAGACACGAATAGATACTTCTCAAAAGGAGATATACGGGCTGTCAACAGACACATGAAAAAGTGCTCAGCCTCACTCATCATTAGAGAAATGCAAATCAAAACCACATTGAGATACCACCTCATTCCAGTAAGAATGGTCATCATTAATAAAACAAACAACAACAGAGGCTGGCAAGGATATGGAGAAAAAGGAACACATCTACACTGCTGGTGGGAATGCAGACTGATACAACCTCTTTGGAAGACAGTGTGGTGATTTCTGAAGGAACTAGAAATTGACCATCCATATGACCCAGCAATTCCCCTATTGGGAATATACGCAGAGGAACTCAAATCATTCTACTAAAAAGATACCTGCAGACGTATGTTTGTTGCAGCTGTATTCACAATAGCAAAAACATGAAACCAACTGTGTTGCCCATCGAAGCTGGACTGGATTAAAAAAAAATGTGGTACATATACACAATGGAATATTATGCAGCCATAAAGAAGGACAAATATATGGACCTTGCAGCAAATTGGATGGATTTGGAGTCGATCATACTCAGTGATTTATCACAGAAACAAAGAACTGAATTCCATATGTTTTCACTGATAAGGTGATCTTGAACAATTATAATGCTATAATAAAGTGATTGGTAGTGGCGGAAAACTGTCAGGGGACGGGGGGATGGGACTGGCAGTAGGGGGAGACTGCTGGGGGAGCAAGGGGCATGCCTCATCGGCAAGGATACCTGCATGATCAATGTTTGTATACCTAACCCTGAATTGTACTCCACATCTTTATAATAAATAAATTAATTAAAAAAAGAAAATATGGCATCTAGATTCATATATAACTAAAATTTTTAGTTAGTACATTTTTATTAAGATTGTAAAATATTTATGTTCTTAAATGGATTGCATATTGAAATATTTTAGATATATTGAGTTAAATAAAACATAATATTAAACTAGTGTCACCTGTTTCTTTTTACTTTTTAGGGTGACTACTAGAAAATTTTAAATTACATATGTGCAACACGGTAACCCAAAATGTGAAAAGACCAGCACATAATGTTGACCTATTCCAAAGAAGTCACCCAGAAGTCCAGCAAAGAAAGACATTGGTTTATTCAGGCTTACTGAAGGCACAGATGGTGGAAGGTAGGCAGAGGAAGACTCCATGCCTGGGGGCGGTATAGCTAGCAGTTTTATAGGCAATCAGATTAATTAGTCAAATACCTATTCAGTGTTTACAACTACAACTGTTAAGAGTGATGACAACTGTATTGTTTTCAGCTTTGCTTCTTCACCTGCACCCCATGACTCCTTAAGGGAAGTATGCATACGCTTCAGAGACCAGCTTTGGCCAGAGGACACTCCGTGAAGGAGGGGGGAAGTCCAGACAATACCCCACAATTTGTAGCTCACATCATAGTTCTATTGGAAAGCATTGATCTGGAGTACAGCTCCAAAACATGACAAGAAACAAGAGTTACATTTCTCCTCATCTGAGTTTTGAGGACATTCATTTCTGCTACGTATATACCAATCTTTGTATCCAGTAAAAACAGACTCTTTTCTAATCAATTCTCTTAAACATACAGAAAACAGGTGAGTGAGCAAGTGAGCAAGAGAGAAAGAGGGAAGTTGAGAAAGGTCAAAAGGTCATATAAATTAAGGTAGAATAACACTTGATTCATTAATATTTGAACCTGTATCTTCTGAAACAGTACAACAAAGTGATTTTTAAAATTGATCTAAATTTAATTTTTTAGTTTTCCTATTTTTTCCCTTTAATAGGTTTTATGAGAATCAAGGAATGTAAGTGGGAAAAAAATAAGGTTGGTTGAGATAATCTGATAAAGCGACCTAGGATACGAATGAGAAAATCAGGCTTCTGTCTCCAACCAACATCTTCTGTCATGATCTTCATGTCCTTTCTGTACCTCAGGTTTCTTATCAATAAAATTGGGATGAAATGTGCTGGACTTACCAGATTGTTGGGAAGACAAAATGAAAATGGGAGGAGAGTTTATAATATAAAAATTAGTATGTGATATAACCAATGGATTTTTATTGTTAATATAGATTTATAGAAAATAGAAAACTGTGACAATTCAGACTGGTCAGAAGAAACCTGTAGTAGCTGCTGCCATAGTCTGATTTGGGGTTCTTCACATCATTCTCCTTCAGATTAATAATTGAATTTTCTCTCACCAGACTGGGAATCCTGCCATCCTTTTAACTGGGTAATTGGATCATAGTTAGGGGGTTACTGCCTGCATATGTCCATCGTCAGTATAGCCATGTGGCATAGAAATGAAGGCCACAGAAACATGCTTCATCAGTTACTAAATGTGTTAGTTGACAACTTGGAAAGCACTTGAGCACTAGACTTCAAGTGATTTCCTGAAACCCAGTGATGAGCTTCCACGGTGAAGCCACAGACACATAGCTCTACACTTTACCTACATCTTGCTTATGATCTGACCTCTGGCTTTCCCTCAACCCCTCACAACTTTGTTCCAGTTTCATAGCTTTCTGCCAGTCACGAGATAACACACTTCTTTCCAGTACTGGCAACATTACCGCATACTCTCTTTTAGGTCAGCTTCCAGCCTTGGATGCACAGGAACATCACCTAAGGTACTTTTAAATCTGTGCCAATATGATCCCCACCCCCAGAAGTCTTGATTCAATTGGTCTGGCTTGCTACCTGGACAAGTACTTTTTTAAAGCCTTCCAGGTGATGTTAATACACCGTCAGACTTGAAAATGATTAGATTAGGTCATAATTTATTGGCATATGCAAATATTTTAGCAGTCCAGTTTTTATGCCCCCTGCCTTTGGTAACATTATTCCACATATTATTTGGAAAATTTCTCTTCCCCCTAGACTCGGTATTTATTTATGGGCATTGTTTCTCAGTTCTACCTTAGACAAAGAGCACATTCTATCTCTGTGGCCACAATGATGGTTTAAGCAAGGCTGAAAACCAAGTTACAGAAGTGGGAAGGGTTAAAAACTCGAGTCTCCCATATATGATGCATGATGATGACTGGCCACCTTTCTCAGACACTTTCTCTTGGAAAGTTAATATTAGAGTGAAAATTGTGTATTATTGGAGAGTAAAGACAATAGTAGAAACAGGGACTGAAAGCAGTTAATTCATAAATTTGTAACAATGATTCTGTGATTGCAATTTTCTAATGTGACATTTTTGGTTTGTGTCTGATCAACTGAATAACCAAATTCAATTTTGTTTACCTGTTTGTTTATTTCATTTGTGAGTTTCCTGACCATCATTGTACCCCTATGCATCTTTAATAAGTTGAATTTTTTCTGCTCTTTATAACACTAAAAGCATATATTTAGCACCAGAGTATACCGCTGTTACCATCTGTGTCCTTTAAACATGTTACTCATTTGCTTTGGTCCTCGATTTCTTTCCTTACAAAATTAGATGAATGATATCACCTACATATCAACTACATCTTATGTTTGTGGTTGTAAACATATGTTCACATGATGTGCATAAATTATCTTGTATGGTATATACTTCTTAGAATGTGAAAGTGACCACTTTGCTCTTCAGTAATCTTTGTCATTATCGTGGGCCTTAAAAGCCCTCAAAAGTGATTAAATTTGTTGTGACAAATAGTGGAGTTATTAAGCAAAGTATTGAACTTGGGTCATACCCCAATTTTTCTTGAACAATATTGTGGTTAAGCTTGGAAATGAAATATTTTTCATTCGTTTCTTCCATATCCACAAGAAATCAACAAGCCCACTGAAACTAAACTCTTCCCCTTCCTCAGTCATTCCTGAAACTAAACTCTTTGTGATAATAAACAATCCCCTATTTTTTACAACTGCAGTAGATTGATTTTTTTTTGTTGTTTTTTGGTCCCATTTCTTCACTCATAGATAATAGCATTGTACATCTAGCCTATGGTGGGAGATGTAATTTTCTTTGGTCACTGGGATGTTAACAAACACAATACAAGCAGAGTCTTAAAATGTGCTGTCGTGTCTGGGCTTGCTTCCTTGTAATTCAGTCCCACCCCCAATGAGAAAAATATTCACTTGGTAGCCAGTGTCATTTCACTGCGAGCCTCTTTTTGTGACAAATTGAAAAATTCAGACTCAACCTGCAGCTTGAAGTCAAATCTGGTGAATTTGCAGCCTGATGTAGGACCACAAAATGCAGTTCATCTTAGGTCATCTAGACCCACATGACCATGAGAATTAATTCTGGCAAAATCTATTAAGTTGGAGTAGGAGGTTATTACACAAGGAATACAAGGAATACATACGCCCAGATAAACTAAACTTGGTTGTTGTTATGATGACTATCTGTCTTACTGGTTTGGTTGCTGTTTGTGGTGTATGTGTGTGTTTGTGTGTGTGTGTGTGTGTGTGTGTAAGAGAGTCAGATTGTCAACTCAAAGGACAATACAAGTGTCTTACTAATTTCAGACTACCATAATAAAAAAACACAGACCAGGTGGCTTAAACATCAATTAATTTCCTCACAATTCTGATCAGGGTGCCAGCATGGTTTGGTTCTGGTGAGGGCTCTCTTTCCGGCTTGCAAATGGCCACCTTCTCCTGTGTCCTCACATGGCAAAAAAAGAGCAAGATCTCTGGTGTCTTCTTTATAAGGGCTATCTTTCCAGTCTGACCTGCATGTCCTTTTCTTACCCCAATTAATTCTCAAAGGCCCCTCTCCAAATATTATCACATAGGGATTGAGGGCTTCAACCTATAAATTGAGGGAGATCACAAATATTCATTCCATAACAAGTAAAGAACTATAGAATCTACCTCATGCATTAACATCTAGTTTTGTTTTATGAACTACATGGAAATGATAAAGCAAGTGATTTAGCCATGACAAAGATTAAGAACTGTACTAAATCAAATATTTTGTAGTCCTGCTTCAGTTATCACAACAAATTATCCAAAAATATAAAAGGAGACTTACAGTTGTTCTAGAAAAATGCAATCTTCTTTCACATAGAAATGAGTGTGTGGGATACTGTGTTAATTACACACCTGGAGTTTGAGGCTTCGAAGTTGGTCAAAGTCACAGATTTGGCTTGCGGAAGATAATTTTTTGAAAGCATTTTAGGGCAATAGCTGTTCAGACACTCCCATTCCAATGGGACATAGTCTCTAAAAGCCAGTCAGGCAGAATCCAGGTGTGTATAAAGCAGTTAAATAAACCTTGGGGATTACAGGCCATAACAAGAAGAATCAAAGTGGAAGTTTAAAAGCAGACCTTAAAAGTTTCCTAATTAAGAATGGTAGAGAAAATTTTGATATTTATATATGTGGCAGAGGGCAGGAGTTAAGGGTCCTGAGCTGGCTTGGAATGAACACACACACACACACACACACACACACACACACACAACATTGCTAGTCTTCTTCTCTTGTAATCCTTATAATTGTTCACGAGACAAAATAAAGTCTAGAGGAAGGGATCATCTAGTTTACTGGGAACTAGTAATGCTTATCTTGCCAAGGCTTAAATGAACGATAATGGCTGTAATGACTTATAAGAAAATTAAATCTAAGAGCACAGCCTCTGAGCAGAAACTATAATACAGGGGTTTATGGACACAGCTGTGCTATCAAAAGAATTAGATGTGCTGTGCCCTGATGCTTTTGCAATGAAGAGTTTTAAAGTCTGTGGAGAACACTCTACTCCTTAGTATAACCCAGAGCAGTCTGCTCCTGCTCGCTTAATTGGTATGCCATGATCAAACCCCTCTTGATTACACCCCTAGGGTATAATAGGAGGCAGGTTTCACTTTAGCGCCTTTCATCATACAGGAAGTAAACTGCTTTATAGATAAAAATAGCCATGCACAGGCTCACTATTGACACCAGCCACCCCCGGTGACTTCAGGGCTCATCAGCAATGCACAACTGTTTTAAAATAAAGCAAAGAGTCGCATATATAATTGAAACTACAGGGATAATGAGAAGTAAACAGTAAGAGGCCACATTGCCTTGAGGGCCAAGCTATAGATTAGAAAAAATCAGGATCCTAAAAGAAATCCTCTTGAAGGGGTATAAGGATAGAGCTATTTTTAAGGAAGTAGTAACAAAACAACTGGTATCTCATAACACTCCAGTAACTAAGATAACTCACTTGACTGCAAGACAAGTAAAACACAGGTTGCTAAATGGAAAACTATTTTTCAGGGTTACCCGAGTTAAAATTTGGAGTAACTGAGCATGTTTCATTTTACAGTCACAAAACGAAGTCTTGGTTTTCACTGTGTTTGCGAAAAGTAGCTTTGCCCCATTAAATGCATTAAAAGAAGATATATTTTTATCACAACTGCAAGGAAAATATTTTTCAGATTCAAAGATTCAAGAAGATTCTGGCATACAGAACTTGAAGTGCTATATGATGCAAAGTTAAACATGTCAGCAATTAAAACAACAAATATTCAGGAAAAAAGGGTTTATAGCTCTTTCTTTTGAGGATTTTCACACAGAGGAAGTATGTATTTTATCTTCTCTGATAAAACTTTAACATGGGCCTTCAAGCACCTAAATAACAGCAATTACAAAACATTGTTTTTTACATTAATGACTGGGCATTTTGTGAATTTTCTTTTGCATATTAAGTATTCCACTAAAATAGTTCTTATCCTGTGTACTTTTTAGTTCAGAACAAGACTTTGGTTAAACTCTAGTTTTTGAGTTACATTTCTTAAATCAGTGCAAAAAAATATTAATGGTAACTAAAATTGCAATGATTTTAGAAATCATCTCAGATATCAGAAAATATGAGAAAAAAAGAACAAAGAATAAAAGGAGGAGAGGGAAAAACAAAGGAGAAAAAGGGAAAAGAGAGGTGAACATAGTGTTTTTTATTACTATGAGATACATTGAAGAACGGGTAGAGAAAGTCCATGACATGAGAGTCTTTCATTAAAAAGACATAGGTTGAGCCGGGCTCGGTGGCTCAGCCTGTAATCCCGCTGCCTTTGGGAGGCTGAGGTGAGTGGATTGCCTGAGCCCGCGGGTTCGCGACCTGCCTGGGCAGGCGAGACCTCATCTCTACAATAAAATCAAAAACTTAGCCGGGAGTGGTAGCGCGCGCCTGTAATTCTGGCTACTGGGAAGGCTGAGGCGGAAGGATCGTCAGAGCTCAGCAGGCCAAGGCTGCGGTGGCCGGGAGCGGCCACTGCACTCCAGTCTGGGCAACAGAGTGAGACTCCAGCTCAAAAAAAAAAGACATAGGTTGGAGGGGTCTAATTTTTGGAATCTTTAACATTTGGACAATCAAAATCACTCATTAGTTGTTTTGTCTGATTTACCAGTTTTCATTCAATAGCTACCAGTTTTAAATCATTTGCCCAGTGGTGCTGTAAAATTCAAGTTAAACAAGTTGATATACCCAAAGGCTTATCTGGATTTTGTACTTATTTTTCCTATTTTAAAGTTCAAAATAAGTCATTTCTTTTTCTTTATTCTCTGCAATCAATATAAAATGTATGTTAATGATATTAAAAAGGTCATGACTGTGTTTAGCAGGCTTAGTTCAACAGATTAAGAGGCCACCATTTTTCTAATTAGTCTTCCCCTCTGAACTTTTCTTCACTTTCAGGAGTAAATGAAAATGTAATGAGAACCTCATGGAATTCTTCTGCCAAAATAAAGAGACTGTCAGGCAATAAAGTGTATCCATGTAAAATATCATCACAAATCCCATATATATAATTGCCATTTTTAAAAAATTTCCCCCCCTCAGAAGCCAAGAATAAAATTGCTTTGATGACTAATTCTTACATGTGTATGCTTTGGCTTTATATATAAGCCTACATTTAGACTTTTTATTACTAATTTGTGTTAAGGATTGTGTTCTGACAAGAAGTTCTACTAAGGAAATATGTCCCCTTCCCTTATGTCCACTCACAAGAGGAAAGAAAGGCAAGACATGGATGCTTGAAAAGTCAGATTATTCTGGCCTATTTGATGAAGTTCCTGAACTCTGAGCATTTTGCCATTCAGTAGAAAGTGACTTCCTGTCTCTCTAATACCTGATACAAAAGATTTAAACTGAAAGCCATTGAGCCAATTTGGACCCAAGTTGCATTTGGCTGGACATAATAGAAATTTTTAATTAGAGAAACCTTTTCCAATTAATCATCAAGTAAGCATTGATCATCTACTACATGTCAGGCACTTTTCCAGGTGCATGGGATTCATCAAGAAACAAATTACAAAAAGAAAATCTCTAACCTATGAGATAAATATGTAGAACACGGTCATTTTTGCATGAAATGTCAGATTCTTAGCCCCTTCCGAAAAAAAAATCTGACAACAATAGCTCTAACTTCTGATATGGCCACTGCTAGATTGAATTGAATAGCAGTTGCCCATTTTAGACTGGGCATGAACATTCTGTTTGCCAGTATTTATTTCAACTCACACAATATCCATACACATACCTTTGAGGTACTTGTAGGCATTTTAGTTTTGGACTTAATCCACTGTATTATTTATTTCATTTCATTTCATTTCACTTTGCATCATTTTGGGTTCCTGGTTTTTTTTTTTAATCCAGTATAATATCATAAAAAGTATTTATACTTAATTCTAAAACAAAATGCTCTGGATTCTTACACTGACTCTCGCATAAGTAAGATGAGCAAATTTGATCAAATCCTTTAAACTTTGTGTGGCCCAGTTATATTATCAATAAAACAAAGGTTTGACTTAGTGCAGGAGTCGGAAAAAATCTGTTCCCAGTGTTCAGGTTTTTGATTGAGTCATGTGTTCAAACTACAAATCAACGTCTCACGTGAGGAATCTCAGCGCCTCAATTAGAATGGGCTTCGGAGGAAAAAACAAAAACAAAAACAAAAGCAAAGGAGAGAGCCAGTGGAAGAGGGGGAGGGAAAAGGACATTGAGCGAGGGACTCTGAGGAGGGGAGTGGTAGAGGCGGAAGGGAAAAGGACCAAGGAGTTGCAGGGGTCCAGGGGAGCTGATTGTCAAGACTGAAGGTGGGAAAGGGTTATCAGGTCAGGGCGGGTCCAGGGAAGGAGGGCTGGGATATTTATTTATTTATTTTGAAGGAGGAAAGAGACGGGGTGCTCACTAGGCAATTCCTCCGTCCCAGTTGCCCTAGCTAAAAAAAAAAAAAGTGGATTTGAAGCTGACTTCTAAGAATCCTATATTTCAGTTGAGCTGCTCTAATTCCAGTTTTATGGTTTAGTCTTTCTTATGTTAAATTTTGTTTAAAGAGGTTGTACTGCTAAAAGAAACATGTTTGCGAACATAAATCTTTGTTTATGTGATTTAACACTAACCAAAGACAATTTGGTATTCCTATTTAACTCAATATGTAAATGTCTTACTTCCTCAACTTGCTTAAAATTCCTTAAGTTGGAATAATGTTCCATGGTACTCAATTAAGTGCATAACAAACTAAAAATGTTTGGTGAAAATACATATAAACCTGGTAAAATTGTATTGACAAGAAAGGGAATAATGAATACAAAAATGAAAATTAGGAGAAGGAAATGGTGGTGCCTTTGGGAAGAATTGGTTGCATGTGAAGGGGGCAGCTTCCAGAGTTTTGGTAATATTCTATTCCTTTTTTGTTTGTCGGTGTTTGTTTGTTTTAGAGACAGGGTCTTTCTCTGTTGCCCAGGCTGGAATGCTGTGGTATGATTATGGTTCACTATAGTCTCAAATTCCTGGGCTCAAGTGATCCTCTTGCCTTAGCCTCCCAATCAGCTGGGACCACAGGCATACAATGCCATACTCAGCTAATTTTTAAAATTGTTTTAGAGGTGGGTGTCTCACTATGTGGCACAGGCAGGTCTAGAACTCCTATGCTCAAGCAATCCTCCCTCACGCCTCAGCCTCTCAAAGTGCTGGGATTACAGGCATGAGCCACCAAGTCCAACCCTCAATTTTTTAAGTGATGTGATCATTAAAGATAGTTCAATTTATTATTGTCTTATATATCTTACACACATGAATCTTATGTGTACTTATGAATAAAAAAGAGAACATTTTCATTGATATTTCTTTAAGTGAAGACCACATTGCCAGGTCAAAATACCATACCAAAAATCAAGTCAAAAATTAAACATAAAGATATTTTATTCAAATTTTAAAATGTGAAAATTGCAAGTGGCATTTTATGTTAAACTATTTATTGTTCATGCATTAACAATTTTCTAAAATTCTTGTTATACAGAGATATCTAAAATGTAAGTTAGTAAGCAGCTGCTCTTGAATAACACCAATGATAAAAATGTTTGTTATATTAAAGTCTAAACTGCACTGTAGTTCGTAGTATATTTTGAAAAAATATAAAACAGTAGATTTTATTATTTATAAAATAATTTATATTTTAACATAATTAAGTCATATCCAAATAATGGTGACATTTGTTCTTTTTAATTATTAGAAAAATGGATATTACAAAAATGTGATAAACAACATTTATACTGTCAAGCACCTGTATCAATGTCAGAATGCAGTCTCTCTTCTTACTACAATTATTAAAAGAAAAAGTAATATATAAGATGAATTAGTGTGCAGTTTGAGTTTAACTATTCTTCTTTAAAAATGTTGCCATTCCCACCCGGGCAACTTAGCCAGACCGGGAGTGGTAGCGCGTGCCTGTAGTTCCAGCTCCTTGGAAGGCTGAGGCGGAAGGATCGCCTAAGCCCAGCAGGTCGAGGCTGCGGTGGCCAGGAGCGTGCCACTGCACTCCAGTCTGGGCGACGGAGTGAGACTCCGAATCAAAAAAAAAAAAAAAAAAAAATTGCCACTAGGCCAAGGAGAGAGGATTGCCTGAGCAACTTGGTGAGACTTCATCTCTACGATAAATAAATTTTTTAAAAAGCTGGGCATGGTAGTCTATAGTTCCCGCTACTTGGAAGGCTGAGGCCCAGCAGGTTGAGGCTGCCATGGTCGTGAACGTGCCACTACACTCCAGTCTGGGCAACAGAGTGAGAATCCAACTCAAAAAAAAAAAAAAAAAAGAGTTGCCACTTTGAAAGTGTTTGCATTAAATTGCGAAAAAAAAATTTCAAAATTATTATTTATTAAACTACAAGGTCTACCAAGCAATTTGCTGCTGAGAACTCTCAAAATGCATTACTAAATACAATTTTCATGTGTAGTCACTTTTTAGATATACAAATTTTAACATTCCTTTTGAAACTACCTAATGAGAAATTGCCTAAAATAATATTCATCTAAAATCTGTAGTTCACAGACATGTGCTAAATATTAGCATTGTGAGGAGTTGTTTCAAAACTTGATTTTACATATCATGTGCCATTTTTAAAAACAGTTTGTAAAATTTTACATCTGATACAAAAGTATAAGCACTTCTTATTATAGGAAAATGCAAATTCACTATCATATAGAAAATTACAGTATAGAAAAGTAAGCTTAGAGGTGAGTATACAGTGTCAGAACTTGTATACAGCAAAGGGATCACGTGAGGAGGATGACTTATTGGACTATTTGTAATAACCTTTCTTGTACTTTCATCTATTTTATTGTTTATTTGTCCTCCTGATTATAAACAGTTATACTACTCTTAATCTTTAAGGACATATGTTATTACATTTGGACCAATCTTTGTATTAATTTTTGTAACAATATATTATGTAAGTGCAATAGCAAAATAAAGCACCACAACCCAAATACTCCTCCTAGGCAAGCATCACACACACACATGCACACGTGCACACACACACACACACACACACACACACACAGACACACGATATTTTCTTTGCTGACATAGAATCAATTTTCATATAAAATGTCCTGTAATGTACAAATAGTCATAAATAAAAATTTACAAATGTGTTTATATAGCACCAGCAGAAAGTAAGATGCATTAGATGCAATATATTCATGACATGCTTAAAAAGATACCAAATTTTGATGTAATGAATGGCAATTAAGTTTAACTGTGCAAATGTATACCACATACAAAAAAAAATCATGGACACTGATATTTAAACATAACTATCCTCTAAATCAGAACTCGGCAATGTACATTTTCCTATATAAAATAGCCATTAATATTATTCTATCCCTGACCTAGGATTATTCCCAACGTAGTAGTCTGAACTGTTATAAAGCACACAGCTCAAGACAACTCATTAGATAGCTTTATAACCCAAATAAATAAGCCATCTTTAATAGGCATGATAAAAGCTTTTACTTCTGTAAAAAAAAAAAAAAAATTAGATTTCCAAAGCAAGAGAAAAAGACCCATGTCACATCCTAGACCTTCAAAAACAGCATATACTGAAGAAAGAGAAAAAAAGGTAAAGTATGATTTATTTGGAAAACAACTTTAAATTATAAATGTATGGTGTCCCTATACCAGGGAAATTTTCTAAATTAAAAACAAGACAAGAAAAGATAACTAAACAAATTCCATTTACTAACAGCAATTAAAAGGCATAATTGCAAATAACTGTAACAGCATTCAGGAAAAAAGACTGATATGTATAAAGGTGTGGTATTAAAAAAATTATAACTCTTAGGAGGAAACCAAGACTTTTGCATAATTAGAATGAAGTGTATATAGACGGGTGGGGAGAATTTTGAGGGAAAAGAGAGTTATAGTAGAGGAAGCAAGAGAGAGAGGTAATAACCAGATTACAAAGGGCCTGTTGTGCAATGCTAAGGAGTTTATTTTTATCCTAAAAGCTGTAGGGAAACATTAAAGCATTGGTTCCCAAGCCTGGCTACACAATACAGTCACCCAGGGAGTTTTTTTTAAATGCCCACTCCCACTTACCCATCCCCAGAGATTCTGATTTAATTTATCTTGGGTGGGACCTGGTGATTCTCATATGCAGCCAGGGTTGCTAACCATCAAATTAACGGATTTTAAGTAAAACACACGATCAGCTTTACACTGTAGAATGGACACCAATCCTGGCAGTGTTTAGTCTGAGTTGGGATTGACTAAACCGCGCGTTCTTTCTTAAGGTATTCTCATTATAGTATAGGAAAGAAGATCTGAAGACTTTAACTAAAACCAGGTAGTAAGGATGTATGAGGTGAAGGGAGCATTATTCATAGTTTTTATGGAGATGGAACACCTGAGAAGAAAGATATCATGATGATTTTAAATAGACTCAAACTTAAAGTTTACTTCTGCTACTTTATTGCTATGTGGCCTTAGACAGATTCTTTAACCTCTCTATGTCTCTGTTTCCTAATATGTAAGCTATAAATAATAATACGTGCACCAAATAAATTTTGAATATCAGATCAGGTAAGAAAATAAATAATTGATCAAAATATCAAAAATGTACCAAGTACTCAACAAACAACAGCCATTATGGAGCCCCAGCTGTCTCATTATGTGTGCAGGATAAGTGAGAAGGAAAGGTGCAGTTTGGCTTCTAGAATTCATATGTAATCTTTTTTTATTGAAATATAAAATATAGAGAATATTGTGTAAGCTATAAATGACTCAATGAGTTTTCACAAACATAATGCACCCATTTAACCAGTGTCAGATCAAGAAGCTGAATATTATCATACTTCATACTCTCTTTAAGTCATGTCTTCTAGGATATTTATTTGACCCACTAAATATTTAAAATGTGCTTCACCAGGAGAAGGAATTTAAAATGAGGTGTAGTAGAGATTATGATAGGTTTAGCTTTGGACAAGTGGTGTCAAGGGCTTGTGGAACCTGCAAATGAAGAAGTCTGGAAGGTTTTGAGCAGAATAAAGGGTAAGGCTATAGACATCACGTTGATAGATGTTAGTATCTAAGCAGTAGTTGGCATTAAAAATTGTCCTTTTTATACGTAATTAATGATGTTAATATTCAAATTATTAGGCATCAGACGTTGCTGGCCACATTGTTCAAAAAGTAAGAAAAAGAAAAGAAAGAGATTCCACTTTTTTGCTAGGTTTAAAATTGTATTGTGTTTCTGTTGTATGTACTTATTTATTTCTAAAGCTATTCCTGTACTGGGACCATGTGACCTTTCATAGAAAACAATCTTCTTTAAAGGAGTTTTAAATAAATATGGAAAAGGTGTTAAAATAGTTTACATTATCGTGCTATAAAATTACAATTTTTATTACTGATTAGAGATATAGTATTATTTTGCTTTCTAACTAAGTTAAGAACCCTCTATACATTTTTAAGATAAATTCATAAAAATGAGCGGGAAGCACATAAGATTTGGGATTCACCAACTTTGTGAGAACTTAATTGATCACAAGAGAAAAATGCTAGACTAGTCCCCTTAGCAAAGAATCTGTGATTAAAAGATTCTTAAAAAATAATTGAAGCACTCCCAGTTACAATAAAAAGACATGGTTAAGACAAAATGTAATATTTTATTGTCGATGTTCAATAAATATCTACAATGAATATAAGTTGCAGCTGAGTCTTTATTTCACTCTTTGGGTCCTAGCATAAACACCAGCTTCTCCAACACCACTTAAAGTAGATTTCACTGGTCACTCTATCTTTAAAAACATAATTTGAAAGCATGTACTTAATTATTTGTTAACCAGCTTATTGACTGTCTTTTCCCTATGGCATTAGTGTATGAAAACATGGGCCATATTATTTGGTTTGCCATCATATTTCTGGCACCTGGAGGGAGTGTTGAATTATTTCAGGGATTCTCAGCATTGTCACTACTGACATTTTACACAAAATAATGATTTGTTATGGTGGGTTGTCCTGAAAATTATAACATGTTTAGTCGCATCCTTGGACTTGACCTACTAGATATCAGTAGCAAATGCCTCTCCCTTCAGTTGTGACTACTAGGTGTATTTTCAGACATTGCCAAATATTCCTTGGTGGGCAAATTTGCCTCCAGTTGAAAATCTTGGAATTATTGAATACATGAATGAACAAATGATTGACTGAATAAATAAGTGAATGAATAAAGATCCTATTGCTCAGAAAACAGCAACAGAAGCAGGAGAAAAGCAAATTCTGGTCAGAGAGAACAGTAAATAAGTAGACACCTAGGGAGTTGAAAGCTTATTACATTCAAGAACTAAGACAGAGCTAGCTGGCCTGAAGCTACAAGAGCAAAGCTGAGTTGAAATTGGAGAGGGAGGCACAGTCTAGTTATATAGGTCAAGGTAAAAGATTTGAAATTTACTCTTGGTAGAGTGAGAGGAGTTTTAATGAAGAGGTGAGATGATTTAATTGACCTTTTAAAAAGGTTGCTCCAAATGCTGCAATTAGGATGGATAGAAGGGGGCAAGAGTATATAAGTTAGAGCAGTTAGGCTGCTATTTCAGTACTCCAGGAAGGAGTTGGCACACAGAAGTGTGTAGGTTGAAGGGGTCCACACTAGGTTAGGCCAAATCAATCAGCCAAGCAAAATGGCTTATATATAAATAGTACGATCATAAACAATGTATCAGAATGGCATTATATGCATAGGACATAGGTTTGGTTATATTAAATCCAATGTAAATGAAACTAAGGAATTCATTTTCTGGAAGATTTCAAAAAATAACTTACTTCATGCATTTATTGAATACCTATGATGTTTTCTAAACTTCAGACTCAAAACATTCTAGTGTGAATTCATAAGCAAATACCCTGCTGAGTATTATTGGCCTCATAATGCAAGTTTCACTTAACTTTTACATTTTGGAATAAATTCTTCACTGTGATAGTAATTTCACTTAGTGAAACTGGTTGAGTAAATTCTTATTTACCAAACCACCTCAAATTTTTTTGGTTTTTTATTTTTTTTTATTTTAAAGATGTGTGTTACAATTCAGGGTTAGGTTTACAAATGTTCATTATGCAGGTAGCTTTGTTGATGAAGTGTGCTTTCCCCTCCTCTGGCAGTTTCCTACTACTGCCAATCCCACTCCCCACCTACCCTGGCACTTTCCCACAATTGCCAATCCCTTTCTTGTAGTATTATGATAATTGTTCAAGGTGTGCTTATGAGTGAGAGCGTGTGGTACTCAGTTCGTTGTTTCTGTGATAGATCACTATTATAGACTCTAAGTCCATTCAAGTTGCTTCAAAGTTCATAATTTTGTCCTTCTTTATGACTGCATAATATTCCATCATGTATATGTACCACATTTTAAAAATCCAGTCCTCTTTTGATGGACAGCATGATTGGTTCCATGTTTTTGCTATTGTGAATAATGCTGTAATAAACATATGTGTGCAGGTATCTTTTTCAGAGTGATTTGAGTTCCTCCGGTTATATTCCCAGAATGGGGATTGCAGGGTCATATGGAAGGTCGATTTTTAGATCTTTTAGGAATTATCAAACTGTTTTCCACAGAGATCGTACTAGTTTACACTCCTACCAATAGTGTAGAAATGTTCCCTTTTCCTCGCATCCTCTCCAGCATCTGCTGTTTTTTTAAGTTATTGATGATGGCCATCCTGACTAGAGTTAGGTGGTCTCTCAGTGTAGTTTTAATTTGCATTTCTTTGATGACTAGTGAGGCTGAGCATTTTTTCATGTATCTGCTGACTACTTGTATGTCTTCTTTTGAGAAGTGTCTATTCATATCTTTTGCCCACTTTGTAATGGGGCTGTTTGTTTTTTTTCTTTTCGGCTCATTTGAGTTCCTTATAGATCCTAGATGTTAGGCTTTTGTCAGATATACAGTTGGCAAATATTTTTTTCCCATTCTGTGAGCTGTCTCCCTGATCTCTTGATCATTTCCTTAGTTTGCAGAAGCTTTTCAGTTTGATGAGGTCCCACTTGTCTATCTTATGTGCTTTGTTTTAGATTTTAATTTGAAAAACATGTTGATATTCATATACCTGCTTTTCCAATGTAAAGTTTCATTTGAAATTAGCTATTTGATGTGCTGAAAACTTTCCTTCTTGCTTTTGTGTGAATCTTGACTAACAATCATTTTTATAATCAAATTTCACCCTTTTTCATAAACTTCTTCCCTTCGCCTCCCACTATAAATTGTACTATTTTGACTATTTTTTAATGTGCATACAGCACTATGAGAAAATGAGAAATCCAGGTGTTTTATTGAATTAATCACTGGTGGGAGAGAATCGATCAAAACAAGCGGTAACGTTCCTCCTTCAAAATCATGATAATTCTGGGGATGCTTTTATTTTATAATTTGGATTGCACACATTGGTGACAATTGAGACATTGATAGGGGAACACAAAGGGATTGTGTATCAATATCACTAAGGGAAGGTTTAGACTAGTAAAGAAAGCTTTTCAACAGTCAAGAAAAATTCAATTACATAAAAATTAACATAATAATATCTAAATGACAAAACACATTTGAATACTTATTAATGCACACCCTTAAGAGAAATTTGCAAGAATATCTAGCTTGATTTGTATTTGAAGGTTCTTTACTGACTTTAGAAAAATAAACCTAAGTTTCATAAGAAAGCTGAAGCCAAAGAAATGATCAACTCTTCATTTATTTATCTCGGTTGTAAATACTGCTAGGCATAAACTCAGAAACCCACTTGGAGAGACTCACAGCTCGCATATCTAAACATTATATTATGCATTTCTACACATTCCTCCTGCTTTACCTTGGCCCAAAGTCCTCTCTACCTCATATAATTTGATATTAATCTGTTGCTAACTTTCTGAAAGGAGAAAAACAGTTCTATTAGTTATGAATCACCTCTGACCCTTTGCAAGACCAAGTATGTCAATAATTTTAATTGTATGCTTTAGTCAATAATAAAGCTTTCTATTGTTATGCTATATCACATACTTTATTTTTAAATGACACTATTATTATCACACACTATTATAATTTCTTATAATTTAATATCCTGTTCCACCATGCAGTGGAACACAGCTGCATATTTTCTTTCCAATGGAAAATATCAACCATCATATGGCTTGCAGCCTCCCTAATTTCTCTCCTCTTTACAAATAAAATATCCACAGTTTCAGTAAGCAACACTGAAAATATTTTTAAAGTACCTTTTGCACAATGGGAGTAATCAAATTACACAACATTTAGAACATGAAATAGGCATGTTAAAAGTTTGGGGGCAAAAACAACCTTTTAGCATTTTATGTGACGTCCTTTATCTTCATGTTTATTAATTTAAAATCAGTTAGTTATTTCTTTCTCCTCATGAGACTTGAGATCTAAACAGTCTGTCTGCAACACTAACTACAATCACTTCAATGCAGCAACATTTTCATGGAACGCAGCATTTGCTGTCAATCAACAAGATTGTAATTACAAAATAATGATGCCTTACGGACCCATTCTAAAAATACTTTGACATCTGAATCTCTGAACGTAAGGGCTCAAACACCAAAAGGAATCTTCCAGATTCACATGACTAAAGTTCCTGAGATTGTTGATATTTTAAAAATTCTGTGCCATGCCAATTATGTGAATCTATGCTAGTTAGATCACATTTGCAAATTTAGGCTGTATTGGCATGGGATGTGAATTGATTACAAAAAGTATCCAGAGGTTGATATTTGCTACATGAGAAAAAGATGTAGCCAAGAAATCTTTGGATACAGACACTTTTGCATTTCATTAGGTTAATGAGATAATTACATCTGAAATCCTATTGTGATTGGTAGTCTGCTAAGTTAATTTAAGGTGACCCTGGTACCAACTAACTGCTCTGTTTTTATTCCAATTAGAGTCTTGACTCTTTCTAAAAAGACTGTGTAGGATTGCCTATATAAATATAAAATGAGTAATCTGTGTATAACTGTGGCATTAAAAAAATCAGTACACATAGATAGAATTTATTTGCCATAAATAACAGTTCAATGCTGTAAGAATTTCTTACAAGAAACTCTACTGAATAATCAACCCTCTGATCAAGTACCATGTAATTCAATGTAGTTTGAACTCAATATTTATTGTGGAAACCAAAAATGAATAATATGTAATATCATTCTATGCATAAGCACACAATTTAGACAGTATTTCCATGAGAATAATGAGGACTACCTCACCATGTGACATGAGTATATTCTTGCTGTCTTAATACAGCAGATATATTTAATATTTTCTTTGTGTAATCGTAGAGAGTCAAACTTTTATAGGATAACAGATATTTTCCATCAAGTCTCAACTTAGTTCCTTAGTCAAGTTTCTTGTCATGTTACCCTGCATTAATCTACACAGTTTTTATAGAAATATGGCCACAAAATTTATGTTTTGTATAAAACAAAAGAGCAATACTCACATCCAGTAAGAAATTGAATTCAATAAGTAGGTAAGTTTTGTCAAAAATTTGAAACCTAAATGCTAAGTCATTTGTTTCACAATAGCAAAGAAAAAGATGGGAAATTGGAAATTAGCATAAAATATTCCAATTTTTTTTCTATTTTTAACTAAGAATAAAATTTTACTAATCTCTGTAGGCCTTTTGTTTTTCTTGCTTTTTCATACCTCTAACCCTGCCCTCTACCCCATCTCTTTCTTTAATTTGGAAGTTGAATTTACAATACTCAATTCTGTACCCATGCCACAACCTGTTTTAGTCTTGTTTTTTTCACAGACAGAAATGCATAGATATGACATATTACTCAGAAAACCAGAAATAATGTATTTCTAAAATTTCTAATCAATGACACAGATGTCTCAAAATCACACAATTTAACAGAATGAGAATTGCATGTACACACACACACACACACACACACACACACACACACACACACTGCAATAAAAACCCAACATAAACCACAGAATGACAGAACACTTCACCTTCTATGTGAAAGGTTTAAGTGAAAATTATTATGAAGGACATAATATTTCTGGATGATTTAGAGTTAGGATTATGATGTGGAGATATGACTGCTAATGTATTGATCCCAAGTACATGTGGGTGTGCAACGCTAGACTGTGATGTATTCGAAAGTTTCAAAATATGGTTTTGCTGTTGGAATCTTTTAGGACTCTGAACATTTGCTAGTAAAAGGAACGATGAGATTGCCTTCTTTCAAGTAGTTTCTTTCTTCTTCCACAAAGCCCAAAGCCATGTTTTTTAGGGTTCTCTGAATTATCAGCATTAATAATGACCAGCATGACTACCTTCATAGGCAGCAGACACTATCATGTCCCCATAGAACTAATATGTAATCCTGTCTGCATTCTTTATCAACAGAATCTAGAGGAACAGCCATTCTCACTATTTCAATATTTTGAGCTGGGAGATTTTCAGAATCAATTTATACCTTAAATGTTCTCTATATTTTTGTTATTAGACAGACCTTCTCAAGGCATGGTAAAGTCTAAATTTTCTAGAATCTTTGATGGCAAAATGTTCTATTGAAACCAAAAGTCCCCAGTAGCACCTACACAATTAATTGATAACACTAAATCTTGTAAAAAATGAAACATTATATTTTTTAATGACACCATAGTAATTGATCTTATGGATGATGTTGAAACTTGTGGTGTGAAAGTGAGATGAACACAAAAGAGTATGTCCTAATACTAATCCGTTTTCAAAAGTGTGTTCCCCAATTATCCTAGCTATAACACATTCTGATTTCTTACTTTCACATAAGACTATGCCTAGTATATAGTAGAAATTATATCTGTTAATTTAAGTGATTGAATAAATAAAATGGAAAAATTGAGGTAATATTTTTACTACATATACTAAATCAAAAGTACTGCTTAAAAGCAAAGTAAATCTAAAAGTTAATTGTATTAAAATTTTATATTTTACACTGAAGAATTAATTGTCTGCATTTCACAATTTGACACTTGCCAATGGAACTATGAAAAAATGCTCAAACATTTTTTTTTGAAAGCAGGATTTATTGAGAGGACAGAGAAGCTCCCACAGTGGGAGGGTACCCGAAGGGGTTGCCCCTCAAATTCATTTTTAAATAATGAAATTCAAAGTCAAACCACAGCTAGAAAAATTTTATGCCCAGTAAAAAACCAAAACTCAAATATTTGACATTATCTAGTGTTGGAAAGAATTTGGAGCAAGCAGAATTTTTATTAAGTTGGTGGGAATTTAAACTGGTATACTCAGTTCGGAAAATAATTTGGCATAATCTTTATAATTAGAGATGTACCAGGTCACTCATTGTCAGAACAAACTAGAAGGCACTTGATATTTAAAACAGGAACCTTCAGGAATTTAAACAGCTGATAGAAGACTGAGTCAGTGAGCTGTGGAGAATCAAGCCACCATTATCTTTAGAGTGTAGGGAGAGGAAGAGAAAAAAGCAGGAAGGGAGGGAGGAAAAGAAAGAGATTTTATATAGTAAAATATTTTAAAAGTAAAATACAGGGTTAGATGATTGGCAAGTTAATATACAATCTATCAACCAATAGGAAAGAAGCTTTTTTTCCTCTGTAAATGTTCTCCTTTCACCTTGCAGACTGTTTTGCACTGAAAGATACAGGTTTAATAATCATAGCAGATTAGAGGCTTCAGTAGGAAGGAGTTGGGGGAGCTATTGTGAAAAGTGATTGTTCCCCCTAGTTTAAGGGTGACCTCTAGAAACATTTTCCTTGAAGGATATATATATATATATATAATATATATATAAAATTGTTGATTACTTTGTAACTTTGAAGAAAGTTTTCCCGCTAAAGGGCTCCATTACACTTAATATGTGTCTACATAATATGACAAGTCATTTAAAAATCATCCCTTTAAGAGATATTTATTGAGTACCTGCTATGTGCATAACATCAAACTGAATTTAAAATGAACTTGCAGAATTTAATCATAATTTCTATCAAGGAAAACAGGCTACGGGACTTTCAGGCACTAAAATATCTGAAATATGAAATAGAACAACTGAAAGCCACATCATACTAGGCATGAAGGATTCAACAGCAATTGGCAAAAGTTACATTTTATCTTCTTGAGACATGTTGTCAAAAAAAATCATGACATTGACTAATTTGGAAATCCAATTGGAACTATGTAGCAGACACTCCACATTCTATTGGCCTACCACTGACTTGATCGGCTCCATAACAGATAGTCCCTGGCATAGTAAGGGCCTGTCAGGTCAAATACCCACTGTTTCTGTGTTTCTGTCTCAAGACTTTCTCTAACATCCTGGAAACTTACTCATCCTACACAGAGTCAAAGATCTCATATCCCTGAGCAATCCTCAGTTAATGAGACATAGGAACCAGAAACATACTCCCCAGCCTCCGTCCTTCAGAGGGACAATTAGGAGTACACTCTACAACATTCCTTGGAAGGTCTTCATGGGATTAAGCAACAGTTTTGCACTCCAGTAGCCAGCTCAATAACGTATTCACTACTCGTTTTCCCCATCCTCTCTTTTCCTCTCTTTCCCTGTCTCTTACTTGTGATCAGCTACCAAATGAGCTACCTGCTCTCTAGTCCTTGCCCCAGGCTTGTCTTTTAAAGAAACCCAGCTAAAATGAACTACAACAAATTACAACTCAAATGACGTTATTTTCTCTGAAAGGGATGCCAAGTCCCCCTCCCCCTCCCATCAAGCATCAGTATGGAAATGAACAAAGACCACAGAGGAAGAAAATATTTGCCTTCACTTAGTGAAGTCAGATTCTTGCCCTCAGGTTAGAGACACTGAGTGATGCAACTAACTGGGTGGGGGGGGGCAATTGGTGAAGATTCAGAGTAAAAAGATTTTAAACAGCAATACCCTCCTATATTAAAAAAGAAAAAGCAGTCTGCTCAGTACAGACCAGACCTGGAGAGCATGAGTACTAAGACTCATAGAAAAGGATTTAGGAGGGAACAGCACAGTGAATTTAGTTTCATAGTAACCAGCAACATTTATTTATTTACTTATTTATTTTACGAATGTGGGTTAAAGTTTATCACTAGCTCAATGAGGACAAACAAGAGACAGGGATGGGTATCCATGGGTACGAATTTGGGATTTTATTGCATGATATGATAAAATCTTGAGTTATCTGTTTGCAACATGAAAGATTAAGAGGTATTTGCATCAGGAAACATGAGCAAGAATGTTCATAGCAGCAACACTGTTCAAAATAGCAAACAAACTTAATCTTCAAGCAGCCCAAAAGTCCTCTTGTAGGAAAATGGACAGTTAATCTGCTTATACAGTAGTGAAAACAAAGGAACTACTGTTACATAAAACAATAAAGATGGATTCTAGGGATATGATTTGTAAAATAACGTGAGCCCCAAATAGCCTTTTAAGTGAACCAAATACTTTAAATATTTTCTTTTTCTTTTCTTTTTTTTTTTTTTTGAGTTGAGTCTCACTCTTTCACCCAGACTGGAGTGCAGCGGCCGCTCCCGGCCACCGCAGCCTCGACCTGCTGGGCTCTGGTGATCCTTCTGCCTCAGCCTTCCAAGTAGCTGGAACTACAGGCGCACGTTACCACGCCCGGCTGTTTTTTGATTTATTGTAGCGATGAGGTCTCGCCAAGTTGCCCAGGCGGGTCTCGAACCCGCGGGCTCAGGCAATCCACTTACCTCAGCCTCCGGAAGGCGTGGGATAACAGGCTGAGCCACCGAGCCTGGCTCTAAATATTGTCACTTGTTTATTTTCACAATAGTCTTATGGCATATTCACTATTTTACCCCCAATTTAGAGATGAAGAAAACTGAGGCTCAGAGAACCAAAGTAAATTTCCCAAGGTCAGATATCTGGTAGTTAGTACAGACAGAACTAAAGTCTAGACTGTAGAGCTACAAACCCAAATTGCTAACTGTTACAGTGAGCTCGAGCAAATAAAGTGTGTGTGTGTGCGTGTGTGTGTGCGTGCACACGTGCACGTGTGCACTAAAACATTAAAATCAATTAGAGGATGATAAAATGAGAAATTAAGACAGTATTTACTATCACAAAATGGGCAGTATTGAAGAATGGGATGAGAAAGCACCTAGGTAGAAGTACTTAACAATGTTTCAGTCCTTAAATTGGTCATTGAGTGGAGATTAGGATGAGACCAGAGAATATAATTGGCACAAGTGCGAAATCAGATCTTGTATTTATTAAAATTATAATATTTTGCTCATCTTGAACAGTTGGACATTAATTTATTAATTTATCCTGATATTTTAGTGGTTCTGACATAGTCATCTTTCTGAGAGAGGAAGGGGAGGGAAAAAACATAGGAATTGTCTTGAATGCAGATTTCTTTATGTTTATAGATTGCATACTTGCTTTGGGTGGCTTGGTGTCAAGGCTGATCAATGTTAAGTGAAGGCTAAGTCACTCCCTCTCTTTAGTCACCAGTGAAGTCACTCCCGTATAGTTATAATGTTAAAAGGGGAAATGGCTTTAGACACAGTTCCTTGCTTAATTCTTCCCATAGCTGCTAAAAGTATTTGTGTTTACATTTCATGGATAAGAAATCTGAGGTTCAGAAATATTAAAAACATTGTCTAAGAGCATATATTTTAAGTGCCATAAAGTCTTAAACTCCATGTATAACTTGTGTGATTTTCTCAACCTCTTTTGCTTGGCTTATTCTGGGAGGTGGTCATAGATATTATGGCCAAATAAATTAATTTCCTTTGAGTCGAAGTCTTACTTTGTCACCCGATTGGAGTGCAGTGGCATTATCTCAGCTACGGCGCCTCAGCCTGATAGGCTCAGGCGATCTTTCTGCCTGAGCATTCCAAGTATCTGGAACTAAAAGCATGTGCCCAGCTGATTTTTTTTACTTATTGTAGAGATGAGGTCTTGCCATGTTGCCAAGGCTGATCTTGAACTCTTAGGCTCAAGCAATCCTCTTGCCTTGGCCTCCCAAAGTGCTGGGATTGCAGGTGTGACCCACTGTGCCTAATGCAAATGAATTAACATATACAAAAATGATTCATAAGCTGTAAGGTACCACATCAACATTAACATAGTCATTAATAATAACAATAAAATGGTTTATTATTACTTATAATATTCATTATAGACGTAATGATATATTTTGCTTTTTTTAAGTACTGTATTAAATGAAATATTATTAGGATGAAAAATCCACTTTTTATACATTGGAAACAATCACTGTTAACAATCACTGTCATCATTCTCTTGAAAACAAAATATGCTGAGCTTTATACTATATTTTCAAACTATTGTTTTTTTAACACAATTAAAATGCTGAAATGCACTTAAGTAGATGCTTATATTCTAATAAAAGATAACTGAAAATGTTATCTACTCGAAATTGAGTCATGTGTGATATTGTAAATAGGATGATAAGCAAAAATAACATATACAATTTTATAATGTACTACTTGATTACAAAGCCCAGGAGGAAATGAAAATATAAGTCATAAAAAACTCCAGTCAATTTAAACAACTGTATATCCCTTTAGACCTCATTAAGTTTACCTTATTTCTGATAATAGGTGATAGCATAAATGAATAAAAAATATTTTAAATGTCAATATTTTGTCTCGCTGGAGAATATATTTTATTGTTTCATATTTCTTATTATAACCTATAAAACTTTAAAAAATATTAGTGCTGATATGTACTGAAGATATAATTGGCTAAAAGTTTAAAAAACAAAAATTTTTAAATTTATTTTCAAGCAAAACCCATAAGCATTGTACATGTGATCTTTGTTCTTTTCTGTCAAAAGCATCCAGAAAAATAGTTTAACAAGTAGTGCAATGGTGGTTACAAAGTGTTTTTCTAGTGTTAGATAATACAGTAGGGAAATTATTGCTAACAATAATTTATTGTATGTTTCAAAACGACTAGTATAGAAAAATTGTAATGTTCCCAACACAAAGAAATGATAAATACTTGAGGTGGAGGATATCCCAATTACTTCAATCTGGTCATTATACATTGTATACATGTATCAAAATATCAAATGTAACTCCCAAAATATGTACAACTATGATATACCAATAAAAAGTACAAAAAGTCATTTTTGTTTGTTTGCTTTTTTATTATATACCTTAAATATTTTGCAACCACCATCACTGCACATCGCATACAAATTCATAAACAAAATGTTATAAAACAGAAAATCAAATGAGAACATTTCCTAAAATTGTGCTTTTTCAACTGATAGCAAAGAAACTGTGACTTTCAAACTCCCCCCACAATAATTTCTCTATAACTTTATATCCTGAGCTATGAGAGTAAAAAAAGATGAAAGTAAATTGCATCTTCTAGCTATAGTCACCCGTTATAAACATTTGGTGAGTGATCTTTGTTGTAAACATTTCATCTGATGAGTTTTCTGGTTTACACTTAGATTTGCTGAAAGAAAAAAAAAATTATCTTCATTTCCAGAAAGACAACCTGGCACTCTCTTTGTCATTTTCTACCATAGGAGACTTCCAGTGCATCCTGTCATGCCAGGATGTGCCCTGCCTGCCAAGAAGGAAGAAGTTAATGATAACTTTCTGAATGAATCCGAATAAAGAACCTACCCTACCAATGTCATCACCAGATCACATATAATGACTCAGTAAATTTCCTCTGACAGTAAAAAAATACCAAAAAGTTCATTTCCATATCAGTCTTTGATGGAGATTAGAGGGTTTAAGAGGACTAAATGCAATTCAGATTCAAATTCCAGGCAGTCACTAATCACATTAAAATGAAGGATCGATCCATTGTACTGAAATCTATGACAAAGCTGCTTAATTAGCTTTCATATTTTATAGGTCAAATATATGTGACTCTAGGACTTCTCTGTTGGACACACAAATATAGACATATGACCGGGTTCAGTGGCTCAGCCTGTAATCTCAGCACTTTGGGAAGACGAGGCAAGGGGATTGCCTGAGCCTGGGGGTTCAAGACCAGCCCGGGTAACTTGGCAAGACCTCGTCTCTACAATAAATAAAAAAATTAGCCGGGCATAGTAGCACTCGTCTGTAGTTCCGGCTACTTGGAAAGCTGAGGCAGAAGGATCGCCTGAGCCCAGCAGGTCGAGGCTGTGGTAGCCATGATCGTTCCACTGCACTCCAGACTGGGCCACAGAGTGAGACTCTGATTCAAAACGACAACAACAACAGTAACAAAACACAAATAAACACATACAAACCTTACTATCTATTGTCAGGATCTTCATTATTGGTATGACAGTATATTAAAGAATTTTATTACATGAAACATTTAAGAGTTGATTAAAGGTAAAATTGACTCTCGAAATTGAAGTCCTGTTTGATCAAAACTTTCTTCAAAATGTCCCTAAAATTTCAACATGTAATTTTTTGTTTTTTTTTACATAGGAGCCTTACTCTGTCGCCCGGGCTGGAGTACAGTGGCAGGCTTACGGCCACCACAGCCTCAACCTGCTGAGCTCAGGCGATGATCCTTCCACTTCAGCCTTCCAAGTAGCTGGAACTACAGGCACACACCACCATTTCTGGCTTAATTTTTGATTTATTGTAGAGACAAGGTCTTGCCAAGTTGCCCAGGCTGGTCTTGAACTCGAACCCCTGGTCTCAGGCAACTCTCTTGCCTTTGCCTCCCAAAGTGCTGAGATTGCAGGCCTGAGCCACAGTACCCGGCTCAACATGTATTCTTAAGGAGAATTAAAATGCTTTCTTTACAACATTAAGAATGTATCACAATAATTCATCTGAGAACTCTTATGGAAACTTAATACATTTCGAGCACAGGATACACACAATAATACAATCTCCGGACCCTAGAAGTATTCTTAATTGGAATGAGGAGAAAGGCATTTGGAAAAAATAATTACTATGTAATATGATACCTGCCATAGTACAGGTCCCTACAAGTGCTACAGAGGAATCAAAGGAAAGGAAGATTAATTCCACCTCAGAGAATTAATGAAATGTATCACATAAAAAATCAGATTTTGTCAGGGTCCCAAAGGAGGGATCAGAAACTTGGCAGGTTGAAAAAGTGGGAAATGGTATTCAATGTCAAAGGAGACTGCCTTAAAATGTAAGTAGGACAGTCAAGGAGCAGAGGAAATGAATAGGTAAAAGCAGGAAAACGACAAAAAGTAGAGAAGCTTGTAGCCAAGCTTAGGACTTTAAACAATGAGAATCATCACAAGCATTTTACATGAGTAATTTTGAGAGTAATATTGACTTAGGACGATCTCAATCAAGGGGTTCAAATAGAATTAAGAAGCCTATGACAAGCAGTCTTGGTAAAGACAGTGTTGGTATTAATGGGAAGGAGATTCCAGAGATAGTGTCCAACTTGTGATATATTTTATGACCAGGCTGGATGGCTAAGGACATCCCTAGGAAATGTTCCTTTTCACTGCATTATATTTTTACTATTCAACTATAAAAATAAATAGATGCATGTAAGTGTTTATTCTGTCCTTGGACTTCTGCCATAAATGTAAGAACATAAAACTATACTTTAAAGTTAAGATGGAAAATACCTCAATAGAAAGTCTAGGGAACGAGGGAGAACTAGTCTAGATTTCATAAACAAAAATGGTTGTAAAATTAAACAGATTTAAAATATGAAAAGGATTCCATCATGCAATGTAATAGCAAAAGTTTGTCCAGGGAACAGACTGAAAAGTTTCTGAGGTAGAAAAGAGGCCTCCTTTACTATAACCTAAAAGGCATGTTTTAATATGGTCAAGACTCTCTTTAATATGAAACTACTCTCTTCGGTAATGTAGATTAACTTCTGAAATACTCAAACACCTAACAATAGTGCTAAGTCAAATGAATTAGTAGGTTTGAGTATCCTGGATAATATTGTTTCTGACCAAAAAAAGAAAATGGTTCCCATCTATTAACTGGTTCTAAAACAATCTTAGGAGGGATTCTAAAACTTGCTTAGAAAATAAACAGAGTTCAAAGAAAAGGTGATGAAAGTGGTTCTTAAACATTTCAAAATTTGTTTACCCTCATTCATGAGTGCATAAATTCAAACTAAAACTTTAAGGCAATTTATCACCAATAAGGTGGACAAAAATCAAAAAGTTTTAAAATATACTGTGCTGTTTGGTATGAGGAAATTGGCACACTCATACCTTGCTGACAGATATGAATTTGATATATATACCTCTATATGTGTAGGTGTGTGCACATGAGTGTAGCATATCTCTAAAAGGATACATAAGAACCTACTAATATGAAAGCCCTGGTAGGAGAGAAGGAGGATAACTACATGGTTGACTGACATGATAGGATACAAATTTTTCATTGCTAATTCTTTTTTTGTTTATCTTTTTAAATTTTGTATTATGTGCAACTAACTAGATACTTTGAGCTTTAAGGGGCTTTAGATGTCATTTACTCCTGAAAAAGAAATTACATGGAAAGAATGATAAGCATATTTGTCCAACTAATTATTGACTTTTCTATGCATCCATCCATCCATTCATCTATCCATCTGTCCCATGTTTAACTTATATAAACATTTATTTAATCCTTAGACTTTATATACAGTACATACAGAGTATATAAGGGATACAGTGTTAAATAAGGCAGTTGTCACCATCACTAAATTTACAATAAAAGAGAAAAGCTATCCTATGATGACACATATTAAGGATCTGGCAGACACATCAACAGGACATATGTGAAAGCAGAGGGAGAGGTTGAAGAAAGCTAAAAGGCTCTTTAAAGAGTTAAAACTTAAAAGACATTGTGGGAGGGAAGTTCAAAAAATCTGATATGAATTGCTTTTTAACTCTTCCCTTTTGTATTTTCCTTTGGCCCCTTTGAGGGTGAAAAATTATTATAATGCTCTTCCATGTATATTTTATAAGTAATAAAAAATAACTGTGTTCTAAAGAATTAACAAGCAAGCAAACAAAAGTTCAGGTCTCACACTTGCAGTGATATACAAATGATTTTTTTTTAAATTTTACCTTTTAATGTTTATTGAAAACAATCTTTAGTGAACCTTTAAACCCATCTCTGAGTTTTAGGGAGAACAGCATAAGAAGAAAGCATTTCTAAGCTTATTCCAGAATCTTTCTGCCAGCAAAATTGTTGTTGTATTGGCATCTAAATCTCACACTGTGTTGTAGTCTTAAAAAAGTTATTCACCAACTGAACATTATACAAAGTTTTCTCATAATTAAATTACAAAAGTATAATAGAATCACTACTACATGATTTGCATAAAACCAAATGTAAATGGTTACATTTCTCCTATATTTTGGCAGAAATTCTACTTGAGGGAAACAGAATTCTGTGCCTTCTGTAGCCATTCATTGCTACATATTTCATAACACTTTTACCATTAGCAACAGAACTTTACCTTGATAACTACATGACGCCTCCTCACATACAAAGACTAACATTAATAATAAAAATAATTTTAAATGATACAAATATGAGGTGCAATGATCCAATCCTATTAAGGGGTTAAGGCTAAGCTAAAGTAAAATCAACTGTCTATGTTTTGATATTGGTGTTAACAATTGCCTTTGGTCCTACATAGTTGAATCTATTGATAGTAATGAAAATAAAAGAGGAAAAACACATTTTCACTAAAGTGGTAATAAAAAGTATAGTTTGTTTTCTTCGCATGAATCTAATTTTTGTTTATTTTTTATTTTTATTTCATTTTTATTTTTGAGTCAGACTCTCACTTTGATACTCAGACTGGAGTGCAGTGGCACAATTTTGGCTACTGCTGCCTTGACCTCCCGGGCTCAGGCAATCATTCAGCCTCAGCCTCCCAAGTAGCTGGGACTACAGATATGTCCCACCATGTCTGTCTAACTTTTTTTATTTATTGTAGAGATGAGGTCTTGCCATGTTGCCCGGGCTGATCACAAACTCTTAGGCTTAGATAATCCTCTTGCCTTAGCCTCCCAAAGTGATAGGACTACAGGTATGAGCCACTGTGCCCAGTCCATCTGTTACATTTTTAAAAAATATTTTCATAGGTTTTTCAGAGCTTTTCTGGGTTTTTTTGCTTAATCAAAAAGAAATAAAGCTATATCTCATTGTAAAATAAGACTTTAAATTTTAATTGAGAAAGGATACCCAAGGCAGAAGCACAATTGAAATAAGATAGATTATCACTCTTAATTACAGAAAGTGAAGGTAAATTTATAGATGCATTAAAAGCTATCAAGTTTAAACATTTAAGTACCTGAATAATCTTAAGTAAATATCAAATTTGAAGTATGCTGGCATGAAGATATTGAGGAAATGTCAAGATAAAAATAAAGAAATGATCAAATAAGTGCTTGCTTTCTTCCTATCACAGAAGATTCTATTGAAATTGGAAAACAAAACAAAACAAAATCCCTCAGACATCTGGGTTTAATATGTTTCCATAAGTCTATGGTTGCAATATGAGTCTTGACTTTATGAGGTAACAGATTATATTATGAAAATGTTAGTTAACCTACTAGTTTTGCCTGAGTTCATTCAGGGGATTAAAACATATTTCTTACCATAGCCTGTATTGAAGATATAATTCCTATGTGATGAAATTTATTAGCTTTATGTTTAAAAAAACTGATTTTCTTCCTCTGAGACACTGAGAAAATTATTTTTCAGAGACACAGTTTACAGTCCATGGATGCATGGATATGAACAATTTTTTTAATGGAAAGTATGTGTATACTTGAAAATTGATTAGGACATGAATAATAGACCAAATCCATTACTACACACTGAAGTACTAAAAAACACAGATCAGCAGTAGAATCCTCACATCCCCAAAGTAGGAACATTATAATTATACGTGTAAGGTGTTAGCATCAAAATGTGTTTATAAAATGAATTATTAAGATGGAATATTAAGCATAATCTGGATATTAAGAACAGGCAAACTTATAATTAATGTTGAGGGTTGGGGAAAAAGAAAAAGGTGACTCTGAGGCCAGTGGGTTTAGAAATATTTAGGAATTCTAGGAACACAGTTTTTAGCATCATAGTCTAAATTTTTCCTCATGACCAAGGAGGCTTTTCAAGCATTGGATTGGTTTTTTTAAGATATTCAATTAATTGACTAAATCTGAATGTTATTTTGGCATACTACACATAGCCTATGTAGATCTATGAAGGTGACTTTTTGGAATTAGGGTGACCACATCAACAGATACTAATGTTATACTGGCAATACTTTTAAATTTAAAACCTCGCATTTTGGAAGACTTCTATTTTGAGTCTTTTCATTCTGATAGTATCCTCCAGGAAACTTTGAAGGATAGAAGCTCTGATTTAGCAAACAAAATTTGAATGTATGGGATGCACTGGTGGTTAAAAGGGATTCGCGCACTTTCAGAAGTCATTAACTTTTGTACTCTGTGAGCAACTGAACCATATCTTGAATCCAGTAAATGAACTACATGAAACTGTCACTAATCTAATGCAACTGATAGAGTAACTCGAATAAATATAGTAGACATTTCTAGAAAGGATTTAAGAATAGCACTTTAACATTTTTGAGTGAGATAGTATATACAAGTATAGTATATTATAACAACTAAAATTAGTTAAAGTAACTCTGAGGGT
Organism: Carlito syrichta; assembly: GCF_000164805.1. NCBI lineage: Eukaryota > Metazoa > Chordata > Mammalia > Primates > Tarsiidae > Carlito > Carlito syrichta. The sequence goes on along the minus strand of NW_007252296.1, from coordinate 90,555 downwards.
TACTTTAATCACCACATGTCTATATAACAACCTAAATTACTAAATATTTTAATCTTTGAGAAATGCCTACAACTATGTAAAAGAATATCAGAGGATGTATTAAGCTCCATTAAAAATCAATATAGTAAAAACAAAACACAGTAGATAGATTAGGCTGTTGAACCTTGATGGATATAAATATATATATATATATATATTTTTAGATTAGAAAATATAGTTTATTTAGAAAGTAAATTAGAGAGAGAGAGGAAATTCACCTCCCCAAGGTAGGGGAGGAGGCAAAGCTTAAGAAAATATGGCCGAGCCATAGTTCAAAGAGACATGGCTACACCATAGCTTAGCAAGGCAATGACCAGATATAAATATTTAAGCCTTGGCTTTCACATTTTAAAAATATGCAGGGAAAAGGGCACACTTTTACACTATTGGCGGGAGTGTAAACTAGTGCAACCTCTGTGGAAAACAGTTTGGCGATTCCTATAAGATCTAAAAATTGACCTTCCATATGACCCCACAATCCCCCTACTGTGAATACACCCAGAGTAATTAAATTCACACTATGAAAAAGATACCTGCACATGCATGTTTATTGCAGCATTATTCACAATAGCAAAAACATGGAACTAACTTTGCTGCCCATCAAAAGGCAACTGGATAAGAAACCTGTTCTACATATACATGATGGAATGTTACACAGCCATAAACAAGGACAAAATTATGAACTTCACAACAACTTGAATGGACTTAGAGTCTATAATACTGCGTTATCTATCACAGAAACAAAGAACCGAGTACCACATGTTCTCATTCATAAGTGGACCTTGAACAATTATGATAATACTATAAGAAAGGGACTGGCAGTAGTGGAAAATTGCCGAGGAGTGGGGGCAATGGGATTGGCAGTTGAGGGAAACTGCCAGGTCAGGGCACACCTCATCAACAAGGGTACCTGCATAATGAACGTTTGTATACCTAATCCTGAATTTTACTCCACAACTTTAAAATAAAAAAATTAAAAAGAAATATACCCGTTAACGGGTATATTTTCAAAATAAATGAAATCATTATGTTAAAAGATTCTGCATCCCTATATTCACAATAGCAAAGATATGGAAACAACCTAAGCGTCCATTAACAAATAGACAGATGAAGAAAATGTGATCTATATATATACAATGGAATACTATTTAGACTTCAAAAGAAGGAAATTCTGTCATCTGTGACATGGGTGAACCTGGAGAACATTATGCTAAGTCAAGCAAGCCAAGCACAGAAAGACAAATACTACATGTTCTCGTTTACATGTGGAATCTAAAAGAAGTTGTACTAATAGAAGCAGAGAGGAGAATGGTAGTTACCAGGGGTTGGAAAAACAGGGTTGGGGAGATGCTGGTCAAAGGATACAAGATTTCATTTAGATAGAAGGAATAAGTTCAAGAGATCTATTGTATAGCAAGTTGACTATACATATATTTATAACAGTATATTGTATTCTTGCAAATTGCTAAGAGAGTAGATTTTAAGGGTTCTCATCACAGAAAATAATATGCATGTGAGGTAACACATATGTTAGTTAGCTTGATAGAGCCATTCCCCAATGTATACATATTTCAAAACAATATATTGTACACAATAAATATACATAATGTTTATTTGTCTATTAAAATTGATTAATTATTTTAAATAAAATAAAATAGATTTGATCATTATTACAAATTTAGGTTATCATCAGATCTAAGCATGACGTTGTATGCAAAAGTCTTGGTTTAATGTCTGGCAAACATCAATTTTTCAAGTCCTACCTATAATTTTACAGGAATGAATTTACTGACATACTTATGCCATAATACCTATCAGTAAATTACTTGTGTCTCTACTTCTATTTGTACAAAGCTACCCATGAGAGAAAAGACTCCATCTTATCTAGCATTTTTGAAATTCTCTCCTTTCCAAATCATTCTAGCCCTCTCTGAAACTAATCTGTTTTGACAGAGTACCTATTTCCTTTTCTTGGCACATGATAGGTGCTTAATAAATATTTGTTTATTGCATGCATGAAAAAAGTCATGAAAAAAATACTACTTAATTACTGAAGGGTACCAAGCCTTTCTTTTATATAGGAAATTATAGAGGAAAAAGTCTGTTAACCAAATGAATACAGTCTTGGGTCATTTAAATTTTCTGGTATTTAGGTTTATTTCCCAATTAGGTTATAAATTCCTCAAAGCAGATTTAGGGTTTAGTCACCTCATCCCTTCAATCTTTAGCTTTCATATTAATCTTCCTAAAAATTTGCTCTTATGTCCTTTTGAAATGTGTATATTTCTAATAAGAATGCTAAATCAGATACTGAAAGCAGCATGGTGCAGAGACAGATTATTTGCCTTAGAAACAAGAGACATATGCTTCTCTGACCTCCTGTAAAATGCATCATGGATGCCAAAATAAAAAACCATCTTGTGTATTATGTAGTCTCTATTTTCCCAAAAGAAAATATGCCTTCAGCACTAAAAAATGTTTTAGGCCAACATAGATATATAACATTTTAGAGCTTTATATGAAATAATCAAATGTACGCATAATAATATTAACAAAAATTGTATGCTATTATTTATATATGATAAAAATACTAAACAAAGTATTAGGAACTCTGAGGTGATTTTTACTGTCACATTTCGTGAAACAATTTTATTTAATCTCTGCAGGCAGCTTTGACATATTTTTTTTGTCCTAAGAACTACTTTTTTATGTCAAATGGCAGCTTTTTTGGGGAACATATCATCTCCATTTCCAACTACACACTTTGAGATACTGTACTTTATAAATATGTGTATTGTTCATCATGAAAATTTCATCTCACACCACGCACATTTGGTTGTCAGTTAAAAAGCTGTTGTTTTTATTTCTCCCCTTGTCTCTCAGATGAATATTTGTGAATACAGTAACATGACTGCTTACTATTTTGTGTATGTGAGTATGTATGTATGTATGGTCTTGAAAAGTCTCATTAACAATTGCATCTAGAAAATAAAAAAAAGATGAAGTTGTATCCCTAGGAATAATTTAAACCATAATTTTTGGGGGCTTTTGTTTTGTTTTGTTTTGTTTTGTTTTGAGTTGGAGTCTCACTCTGTCGCCCAGACTGGAGTGCAGTGGCCGCTCCCGGCCACCCACCGCAGCCTCGACCTGCTGGGCTCCGGCGATCTTTCTGCCTCAGCCTTCCGAGTAGCCGGAATTACAGGCGCGCGCTACCACGCCCGGATGATTTTTTGATTTATTGTAGAGATGAGGTCTCGTTGCCCAGGTGGGTCTCGAACCCGCGGCTCAGGCAATCCACTCACCTCAGCCTCCCAAAGGCGCCGGGATTACAGGCTGAGCCACCGAACCCAGCTAAACCATAATTTAATGTTACCTTCAGTTTTTCAATCAATTCCATCAAGAAATCCCCTTTTGCATCTAAACATCACAATGGTCCATCTTCTAAATAGGATTATCTTATTCAAAGCAAAGTCATTGTGACTGCTTTGTTAAATAAGGGATAGTTTAAAATATTTTAAGTGATTTTGAAAAAAAAAGTTTGTTTATGTATGGAGAGATTCCTCTTATTACAGGTCAACTTACATGGGTTTGGGGTAACTGCATACTTTCAGATGTCTCATGTATTGCAAACTTGAGGTTGTAGTACTACAGATAAATATAATGAGAACAGGTAAAAGTCACTTGTTTGTCATGGCTTCATTCTTTTGTTCACTGATTCCTTGATTTGTTTAAATGTATTTGAAAACATTTATTCATAAACAAGGTTATGCATAGAAATAATTTCAAAGAGTAGCATTCAGTGAATAAATGGATTCAGGAATAGAGAAAGGAATGGGAAAAGCAAAACAAAACCAAAAAACACTCCAGGGAATTCATATTTAGGAGCCTGGAAGCAGTGGTGCCTATAATAGAAAGGGGAAACAGTCATGAAGAGCTGGTTTATGTGGGAGTAGATAATGAGTTCCATTTGGGATATTTAATTTTGAGACTGATGGGGGGACACTTAATTGGAGATGTTCTGTAGGTGTAATGATATTAAGAAGGGGAAGAAATTCAATTAGAGCCCCACCAAATTTTATCAGCTGTGTCCAAACCATACTGATTGCCTGTGTGTATAGCTGGTGTGCAGTGTAGCAGAGCTCAATGCTACGAAGCTCCCCTTCAGCTCTACATTCTTTGATTTGATGAAGAATATGGAAGGTGACACAGCAGAAAGGACATGAGCAGCAGTGCGCTGTTCTCGGTTCCTCTGTTCCTTCTACTGTGAATTTTTTTTTTGTTTGTTATTATTTTATTATTTTTTTAGTTGGAGTCTCACTCTGTCGCCCAGACTGGAGTGCAGTGGCCGCTCCCGGCCACCGCAGCCTCGACCTTCTGGGCTCCGGCGATCCTTCCGCCTCAGCCTTCCCAGTAGCCGGAACTACAGGCGCGCGCTTCCACGCCCGGCTGATTTTTTGATTGATTGTAGAGATGAGGTCTCGCTGCCCAGGCGGGTCTCGAACCCGCGGGCTCAGTCAATCCACTCACCTCAGCCTCCCAAAAGCGCGGGATTACAGGCTGAGTCACCGAGCCCGGCTTCTACTGTGAATTTAAAATATTGTGCTATGTTCAACCAATTTACCACAGGTACTGAGGGTATCAAAATTCAACATATACAGATTTCCTCGACTTATGATGGAGCAATGTCTTGTCAAACTAATTGTAAGTTGAAAATATTGTTAAGTCGAAAATGCATTTGATACACCTAACCTACTGAAAATCATAGCTTAGCCTAGTTTACTTTACGCATGCTCAGAACACTGCCATTAGCCTATAGTTGGGCAGAATCATCAAACAAAAAGCCTATTTTATAATAAAGGATTGACTATCTTTATGTAATTTACTGAAACTGTACCGAAAGTGAAAGAACGATTGTATGGGTACTCCAAGCACAGTTTCTACTGAATGCACATCACTTTAGTACCATTTTAAAGTGGAAAATCGTAAATTGAAACAGTGTAATCTGGAAACCATCTGTACTTGAAAGCAGTTAGAAAAATAGTTTACAAAAATACATATGACATGATATTATGTCTATTATTCTATTTAGAGAAGTAGGAACTTCCACTAAGTACCTGGCTTAAAAGGAGCTTTTGCTATATATACTGTACAACTAAAACACTGTAGAAATTATTTCCTAACTGATTATGGTATTTCCAAATACCGTCACAATCTAAACATAATCTGACTTTATGCCCTATTTTTGGCACTTTCTTCCAGAACTGAACATTTCAGACACATGTAACTGCCCATTGCTCTTCCAAGACATCATGAAATTACGTTCTTCTGACTTTTGCACATGTTGGTCCCTCTCTTCTGGAATATACCACCTACTTCACTATACTTCATACATTCTTTGAGATTCATTTCAAATATCACTTTTTTACCTCCTACCCTAAGAAAAATCATTCATTTTCTTTTGTTTTACACACACACACACACACACACACACACACACACACACACAGCATGCTATATTATCTACGACACATTGCACTAGACTGTGAACACATTAAGAGCGTTGTCTCTTTCTTCTTTTATCTATAGTCCACACCTAACCCATTCTATGCATATTATAGGTGATTAGGGTGATTTGTACAGGTTTGTGAAATGAAAGATGAAAGCCCAGGTTTTGAGTAAACTGTATTTATTGCCTGTCTTAGCAGTTAGCTTTCCTTATAACCTGATCTCAAACCAGGCGAAGTGGGGACCAAAAGGAGGTCCAAACTTTACCTGTACAATGGCCATTTGTATATCTAATCCTGAATTGTACCCCATATCTTCAAAACTAAAAAGAAATAAAAATTCTAATAAGAAAATAACCCTAAATTTACTGTAGTCAGTGTCTCAACAGAGAAACAGTGTTCTCTAATTGCTATAGAGAGAATGCATGCTTATTGTTGATTGTTGCATTATTTTGATCATTGGTATATGTAATGTATACTTATATTGATGTACAGGTTATGTTCATAATGTATATTTATTACAAATAAATTGGAAATAATGATAACTATTGTTCTGATTTGCTGAATATTTTGCTCACAGATAGGCTAACATATAAATCAATAGACTAAAAGTTCTAAGATCAGTGAGAGATTCAAACAAAAGTATAAGTATATAATAAAGGTATGTGTATATATGTAGATAGTCATAGGCACACACATATACTCTTATACTTACATATTAATTGATTTAATGTTAATCTTATGCAGACTAAATTTGTCATATTATTAAATACTAATGAATGTATGAATATTGAATATGTGTATGAGTTAAGACAAAAAGTCAGCTAACTGGATATAATAGAACCATTAGTCAATTGAAAAATTATATTTTTGTTCACATATATATATGAACTTATTTATACTAACTTCTATTCCATCATAAAGCTGTATTTTATGTTAAGGTTTGAAACTCAAACACTATAATATCAAGGCAGATAGAGTACATAGGGAAATGGGTCCAGTAGTAACTGTGACAAATTAGATTGTGCCTGTCTAAAGTGAAAAGTCTCTAATTAGAACCAGCCAATTGTTACTAGAGCTAATGAGGGCCTAAGGTTTTTAGGAAGAAAAAAAAGAAACTTATTTTTTAAAAAATCTTTCCATCTTCAAGTGTTGATAACTAATTTGCATTGCTGAATTTGACCAGCAAGCCATGATTGACATAATAGGTTTTGTCTTAGTTATATATATGTATGTGTACATTTATATACATATACAATACACATACATGCACACATACAAAGACATTATGCTAAAGACCAAATATCTGCCCTTTTCAAGCAAAAATAATAAGCAAACGTCTGTACATGAATGCAAAATAACATCATAACAATCAGTCCACTTTATCAAGGCTATTTCCTCTCTTGGTTGATATATCAGTTTCCTAATTAACATGGCTATAATAGAATCTGTTTGAATGAGATTCTATTGCAATAAGGAATTCTACTTGTAAGTTGTTATCACAAATCCATGACTTTTTAGAATTGATTTTGTAACACTGACACTGCTCTTTTGTGAAGGTGTGTATGTGCAGGACATTTGAAAATTTGTAAATACAAAATAAACATTCATAATAAAAGTGATGATGATGTGTATCATATATAGTTTTCCGCACAACCATAATAAGATGAGTAGATTTCAGTTTCAGGGGAGGGTTCAACCTTATTAAATGTATCAATGCATTTTTCACACATGGGGTAAAAATGCAATTAGGTACATAGCATTATAATCTATACTAGATATCCAAGACATTTGGAATATAGGTAAAATTAAAATGACAATATTATATATATATATATATATATATTTTAGATGGAGTCTCACTCGGTCACCCAGACTGGAGTGCAGTGGCCGCTCTGGGCCACTGCAGCCTCGCCCTGCTGGGCTCTGGCGATTCTTCCGCCTCACCCTTCCAAGTAACTGGAACTATATTTAAATAAATGTTATAGGGGTGTTAAAAGGAGAGTTTTGGGTACACATTGGGAAAAATGTAATTATAAGTTGATATGCTAGGAGAAAATGGCAACAAGCTTTGGTGAATGATCTACTCTACAGTGTAGTTTAAAGGATGAATGTTGAATGCTCAAATCTTCTGGCCAGAGGGTGTGTCTGGCTCCAGAACACAGCTGAAAAGAATTAATGATCCCAGAAAGGAAGTTTTATTTTACATGCAAAAATTCTAAGCAAAGTGATCTCAGCCAGATGGAGCTGGGGACTCACACCCTCTATTTTTCCATAAAAAGAATCAAGTTGGGATAGAGAAAAAACCATAATCCCTTCTGATGTTCCAGAGCACACTAAATCTATCTCCAGGATAAGGGAAGTTCACCTTATTGGAATTTATATGCATAAAATTTCTCTGTAAGAGTTTACCTATTTCTTGTATTTATTTAAAGATAACTGTATTAAAAACGAAAATGTGGTTTAATGAAAGAAGAAATGACTGACCATAGATCTTTTCCCATTTTGATAGGCACGCATTTTTAAAAATGGAAACATAAGGGCACTGGAAAATTAAAAGGAGTAAAGGAGCTAATACCCCCCAAAAGGAAGTCAGAAGTAGAGACTAGGGATATTAAGGAAAAAAATCAATGAACTTATATTTTGGTTCAGAGCTCACCCACTAAGAGAAAAATAGGCAAAGTCACAGAGGTTTATCATCTTTACACCTATCACTGCTGGGGGGAGGTAATTAGATGTGAAAAAATGGTGTTTTATTTATTCTAGGCATATTAGACTGAACTGGAGGATTTAAATGAACTGTAGGAAATTCAATGCAACAGCTAAAATGAATGACTAAGGAGTTAGAAGATCTTAATCTGTGTAAAGCTGAAAGAACAAAATATGCACAGTTTAGTTCTGTGCTAATGAAAGGAAAAAGATAACACTAAAAATAACTGAATGGTGCAAGCTTCAAGGCAGCAGAAGAGTTCTGGCACAAATGGATCTATCCAGAAAAAAATGAGACTTAATTACACAAAGGAAAAACTGTTGACTGAGAGGAAAAGTGTCCTAAGATGAAATGACTGCTGTTGAATGGGGAACCATCAGAAAGTCAGTTACGAGGGTGTTAACTTGATGCTTGAAGCAGCTAAAATGAGACACATTGCCGGAAAAGCCATTACAGAATAAATATCCCCTAGTGCTAAAGAGATAGATACACATCAACTTAGGGAGGAGAATTGCAGAGCGGGTACAACACCAGAACATGGGCTGGTGAGTCAGAATTTGGGTCTTTGTTCCAATGGCATGAGGTGTAGTCTTGCTCAGTGTAATTTACTTATCCATTATTTGGCTTCCTTTCTGTCAATTCTAGTTCAGTGGAATGTTGTTGTGACCAATTTTGTTTCCACTTAAATGCTTTAATAAATAACAAAATCCACTTTATAATAAAGATCTAATGTAAGCTAATCCCTATAGAGTTAAGAACATTATACAGATTATCAGTGAATCAATGAATATTGGCAGTCATCATCCAACAGGTTGAACATTTTAGTCAAACCAATATAAAGCATTTATAAGCACATCATAAATATGATAACAATAGATATGTCTTTTTCAGAAACAAGGTTTTAAACACTGGACATCCAAGAAGTGTTTAAGAATGTTGAAGAAAGCATGCTGTATTGTGCCTAAATTCCTGTTTTTGCCTCCAAGTTTTTCCTAATTTTTATTCATTCTTTTCCTTTTTATAAAGTAAGATACATAAAAATATATGTCATATATATGCAAGTTACACAGCATATTTTAACAAAAAAGATGTTCATCCCTAGAACTTAAACAACAGCAATAAATTACACCTGAAATTATGTGTTCCTATACTGGATCTTCACTCTGTTGCACTCTTGTCCCTATCCAAGATTAACTACTATCTAGAATATAAGGATGATCATTATCTTACTTTTGGTGTTTTGTTTGCTTGTTTTATAATGGTTTTTTGGATTTATCACATGTGCATGTATGCCATTAGGTCTTCCTATGCTTGAGCTTTCCAGGGTGCTAATATAGGAATCAGCACCTACAGCCTATGGGTAAACTGATGGTTTTTGTAAATAAAGTTTTATTAGACTCACTCGCACTCATTCAGTCATATATTGTCTGGCTGCTTTGGTACTATAAGAACATAGTAAAGTATCTGCAATGGAGACCACATGGCTTAGAAGCCTAAAATATTTACTATCTGGCCTGAAAAGAAAATGTTTGCAGACTTTTGATAGTGAAAGTATTTTATCATTCTACATTACAATTTTACAATTATTTCATATTCTCTGTATGTTCTCTATATGTATTTCATTATTTACACTGCTATATAATATTCCATAGTATGACTATAATATGACGATTTGCTAGTATAAATACTGCAGCTATGAATATCCTGTACTCATTCCCTGGTACCAGACACTCAGCATAAATTAATTTCCTAAATTAATTTTCCACCTTTTTTCTGAATGTAGATGTCATACATACTCATTAAAGAAAGTTTGGAAAGAACAGTAAAGTGCAGAAAATTTAAAAAAACACAATTATATTTTCCTCCCTAGACAACCACTAATATTAATATTGTGCCTTTTTTCCTCTTTTGCTATGAAATTCTTCATCCATTAACAGCCGCGAAAGAATCACTATCACCTAAGCCTCCCTTTTCTTTTTGCCTATTATGAGTAATTCATAAATCTCAATTTAATAATTTTACTAGAAAGCATTAAACATAAATAATCAGTGGAGGTGGAGGCAGGAGGTAATAATAGATATGCTAAAGAAAGAAGCAAGATTTTTAAAATATTATTAAGCTCCTAAAATATTTATAAAGTTTTGACACGTGTTCTATTCTTGATATTTGTCAAAAAGAACTGTCTAGGAACCACATGTGATTTTTCAACTCCTCTTAAATCTTTAAATCCCATTGTATATGGGCATAGGCCATTACTTTGAAACTCTCTTTCCTTCTTAATTCTGTTAGCATGAGCTACTGCTACTCCTAAAACACTCTTTCCAAAGCTTCCCAGAAACACTGTACCCTGTCCCTGGACCATGTCCATCTTCCTTTCCTCACTTCTTACCCTTTTCCTTTCTTTTATTTTCTGAATTACGATTTCCCAAAAATCTAGTCTTCCACCACATGAACCTCCTAAGATACCTGGATAAAGGAGGAGAGTGTAGTGCAAAGTGTTGTCAGGGAAAAGTCTGGAGATACCGCTAACCAAATAGGTTTTTGTGCCATAATAACGTTTATGACACAGAATCTGGATATGTTACCTAGAAGACTTGTGCCTAGTCCAAATTTCTGATGGGATAAAACCATATATAAAGGAATCATTGCAGATGCTTGTGTCTGAGAAAATTTTGTTTACAATAATTTAAGTCCCCTACTTCCCCATAATGTAGCTATGTAAGGGTTGGCAAAAATGAGTTCTAAACCACTAGGTTGTCGAAGCATTCCACAGCAAAGATTTATATTGTCGAAAAATGTGTGATGCTGTAATAATTAAGAAAAATGGATATTCTAAAAGAGTTAATATGCTAATAGTCTTTATAAGAGGGTAGATAGTGTAAGCAAACTCTCCCAGACCAATTTAATAAGTGACCCAACAGAAAAATTAAATGTTGGTTTCTCAATAAGGGGGTATATGAGGCAAGTTTACTAAATGGGCTATCAACAGAGATGCTATAAAGTGTTAGGAAAATCAAGAATGGATGGTGAAGAACCCCAGAGCTAAATGTTGACCTAAAGGGTCATGGGGAAGAAGGTTTTCTGAACTAGAGAGCCAGAGTCAATAGAAATGTAAGAAAAAACTATCTAACAGAAGCTGTGGTCTTTGTTAGAGGGTCAGAGCTAATATTTGAACATCCTACGGGAACGAGTAAAATAAATATGCCACAATGGTCCTGTCTACTGCACTCCTGTCTCAGTCTCTCTTAACTGGAAACCATGGGGCAAGGATTTTTTAATGTAGTTCCTAAGGGCAGACTCCAGGGTATAAAGAAGTGTGGAAAAGAATGGAGACTGTATCTGAAAAAAATCAGAAGGAAATAATTTACACACGAAGCAAAATATTTCTACCTCAAGTTAATCTAGTATGTTGAATTGGTTGTTCTTTGACTAAACACCATTGTTTCCAGAGCCTGGAGATAGCTAATACTACAAAGGAGTTGAAAAAGTAAACACCCTTAAAACACCAATCCTGATGTCTAGATAGAGCCATTGGATGGGTGGATGGATGGATAGGTGGGTGGGGGGATAAAGTCAGTCAAGTTACTGTTTTACAGACACCTTTTAAACAATCCATAACTGAATATGAGGGAACTTTTTTCCTCTTTTGATTATGACAGCTAAAAGCAAACACTGAGGTGACCAATATCATATTGGTTTATTTAGTAAACACCCACTACCTCTACAAATGTCAATAATATGAAGTTTGGGGTTATAATAATTATTCAAAAAGCTGGGAAAATAGGGGGGTTTCTTATCTGTGTCATCAGAACTTACTTCGTTGTACTCTGGCTCTTAATCTTGGATTCACATGAAAATTATCTAGGGAACTTTTCACATCGAGATGCTGAGACGACAGACCACTTAATTCAGAATATTTGGAAACAGAACACAGGCATCACTATTTGTAAGCATTCCAACATAAAGTAAAGTTTGAGAACTATTTATTGTACTACTCTCTTTAAGATCAACCCTTATGAGCCCCACAAATAATTCTGGTTCTCTTAGTAATTTACATTTTTGAGAGGAAGTTATATGCTACCTTGCTGATAAAGTTATATGTAATCAGGATCATATAATGTATTGAGTTTGGGTGGGGGGAAAATCATACTTATAAAGGGAATAAAAAATACTAGCAGCTCATAACATAAACTGTGATCATCCAAATTACTTGCATATTTTACCTTTAATTTCAGCATTCTTATCAGTATTCAAAGCAGCATAGAACTTTTAGAAATGCTTCAGTGGGGAATGCTTTATACATGGTCCCTGATAAATGAAAGTGTTTATTTCCTCTCAGACAAGTCAGTAACAAACAACTATTTTCTAGCAACTGGACTGTATCCACCTATTCATTCCCCAAGGCTCATTGGGCATCATTAGAAATGTAACAGGTTTTAGTTACTACCAATCCTAGTTACTGTAGAATTAGTCAATTACATAAGAGTTAAAAAAATAAGTAAAGCTGTTTTTATTTTAAAGTTTACCTGATACTTCAACAGTAGACAGAAAACACTTATTTTTTCCTTTTAATCTGCTAAACCAGTCTATTATATTTAAAACTAGAATAAGGCTTCTGGAAGTTTATAGATCAAGTAATAAAACACTTGCTAGGATGTTTAGTTTTTTTGATACTTAGAATAATAAATTATAGAAATATAATTTTAAATGATTACTTAAGAAGTTAATAAAGAGAAGGGAATATAACCCTTGGGAACATAAGATAATACTGATAGCATAAAAAATACTTCACGAAAAAAGCAAATGGCTGTTACAGAGCACATAAAAGGGAGTCATCATGTATTGGGTGCAAACAGGTGTGGGGTCATAGGTGATTTTATGTTTTTCAAATGTCTTTGGGCATAGACTACACTTATAACCACAAATAGTCCATAAGCAAGTATCTTACATATCTGAATTGATAAATAGCCTGTCACTTCATTCATATTTCTCTTCCACTTATAATTTAGCTTCCAATTTAGGTGGTCCAATATGTGTGTGTCGGGGGGGGTAATCTACTGATTTATACTATAGTATAAAAATTCGAACCAGTAGTTAGTCGCTTATTTTGCTGTTCCTTACCACATTGGCACCGGGCTGATACATCTATAAATCTTTGGGAAGTTTGATTAGTATGAAGCAGTCTGCACTCATCCTGCAGTGTATACTGATAAATCCGAGAAGTTCACTAGGGAATAAGATGACCCACCTGAAGTTCTATTTTCAGAAGTTCTATTTTCAGAAGTTCTGTCCATCTTTTTTTACTCCTGAAGATTGTGATAGTTAATTTTTCTAACACTTTGGGAGATCCTAAATCATATAAGTATCATAAGGGTTCTGCGAGGGTCTGAAAATGTTAGTTTCTTTTTACAGATCACATTTCACATAAAGTTTTGAAATGTCAACAAAGCCAGCTTCAAGGACACGTGACCTGAGTTATTGCTTGGTGATCTGCACTCAGAAGGGTTCCACTCTTGGTTCAATACTATACTGTTGCGATTCTGAAAATTTAGATAATTTTATCTTTCAACTTGTGTTTTATATGTGAGGTCACATGGGGCAGTGGAGCATGCCCATGAACAGAGGAGGTCCATGGAATATATGTGACAATCATTTCTTGCTGCTCCATTCACACTGGCATTTGCAGTTCCCCATATGCACAGAATTCAAGTGGAATCATAATGCATGGAAGTTCGATAAGATTCCAAGCAAATACAAAGTAAACACCCAATGTCTATGGTTGGGTAAGTAGGGACATAGATAGACGTGAAAGATCACATTTTCCATGTGAAGCATAACTTGCTTTAAATTCATGCAGGACAAAAACAATGACATTCAAGGAAATACTGTGGACCAAAAAACTCTACCATATGCTTTCTTAGTTGTGTTCCTTCCTTATATTATTCAACTATGTACACTGAAACAGATGACAGAGAAGGAAAAGGAAAGACAGGGCTGCCCATTCTTTTTTTTTTTTTTTTTTTTTAGTTGGAGTCTCACTCTTTCACCCAGACTGGAGTGCAGTGGCCACTCCCGGCCACCGCAGCCTCGTCTACTGGGCTCCGGCGATCCTTTCACCTCAGCCTTCCGAGTAGCCGGAATTACAGGCACGCGCTACCATGCCCGGCTGATTTTTTTTTTTGATTTATTATAGAGATGAGGTCTCGCTGCCCAGGCGGGTCTCGAACCCACGGGCTCAGGCAATCCACTCACCTCGGCCTCCCAAAGGCGGGGGATTACAGGCTGAGCCACCAAGCCTGCAGGGCTGCCTATTCTTCTCCCTTCCTTTTTAGTCCTTCCTTACACATCAGTAAGCCAAAGGTTACGTTTTAAATGAAATGTACATAGATGAAGTGAAATAGAAACTGTTAAATTAGTTTTATGCAGTGTTTCCACTGTTCTGGTAAGAAAAAAAAATGCATATGTATGGATGAGGTATGAAATACAAATTGCGTGATTTTCATGATTCTGCATTTAAACTAAAATTTTTTTTTTTTTTTTTTGAGTTGGAGTCTCACTCTGTCACCCAGACTGGAGTGCAGTGGCCGCTCCCGGCCACCGCAGCCTCGACCTGCTGGGCTCCGGCGATCCTTCCGCCTCGGCCTTCCAAGTGGCCGGAATTATAGGCATGCGCTACCACGCCCGGCTGATTTTTTGATTTATTGTAGAGATGAGGTCTCGCTGCCCAGGTGGGTCTCGAACCCGCGGGCTCAGGCAATCCACTCATCTCAGCCTCCCAAAGGCGCGGGATTACAGGCTGAGCCACCGAGCCCGGCTGAACTAAAAATTTTTATATTTCCATATAAAATTGGCACTGACTAATATCAATATGAATAGTAAGATTAATGCTAAAAGTTAAAGTTTTTTAACTTAGAATGAAATTAAATAGAAAATCAAACACACCATGACAAGTGCAGAAAAATAAACTTAAGAAAAAAAGGGAAAAAAGCTTTAAATTAAACAATGACACTGGATTCAGTAAGAACAATTGTCCACATGTATATTCTATTTTAAATTTGTAAGTGAGGTATAATTTGGAGCCACTTGCTGGTTTAATCTCTCAAATTCAAAGACGGGTAAATTTTAGTTAATCTTGCTCACTATTGTCTCCTTAAGAAGGTGCTTGTTAAAGGAGCCCATGAATTATCTGTTTCAATAGTTCCTTGAGGTGTAAGGGAGTTGAGATAGTCGTGATGACAGAGAAAATCAGCCAAAGAATATATATTTTTAATGTCCCATTGATATTGATTTTCTCTTCTCCAACTAAAACTTTTTTTGCTATTACAATTTTTTGTGTTTATGAATTAAATTTCTACTATTTTTGTTATAAATCGACTCGTGTTTGATAGAAGCTGCAGACACATGTGATCTGCCCAAGGTCACTTAGCAACCTAAAGATCCAAGGCTAGAACTCATGCCTCCAAAGCTTTCTTATACTTAAAGATAGTAGCATTGAGCTTTCAATGACTATTACATCATTTATGAAAGGGTCGGGCCGACTTGGTGTCTCAGCCTGTAATCCCACGCTTTGGTAGGCTGAGGTGAGTGAATTGCCTGAGTCCGCAGGTTCGAGACCCGCCTGGGCGACTTGGCGAGACCTCGTCTCTACAATAAATCAAAAATTAGCCGGCGTAGTAGAGCGTGCCTGTAATTCCGGCTACTCAGGAGGCTGAGGTGGAAGGATCGCCGGAGCCCAGCAGGTCGAGGCTGCGGTGGCCGGGACCAGCCACTGCACTCCAGTCAGGGTGACAGAGTGAGACTCCAACTCAAAAAAAAAGAAAAAGAAAGGGTCATTTGGACAGCATATGTGTATTATATTATAATTAATTAATTTAATTATAAATTATAATGTTTTCACTTTATTGAGATATAAACATTCTTCTGGCCAAAAAAGTTTAGTTTGCACAAAAAGTATAATGGTTAGTTTTTCAGACTTCAAATAAGTTTTTCATTAGCAATTCTATTGACCATTAGACGAGAAATTAAATAATTATAGAGACAAACACACATTTCGCTTAATTCAGCCCTTCAAAAAGTTTCACCTTGGCTCAGCCTATAATCCCAGCACTTTGGGAGGCTGAGCCGAGTGGATTGCCGGAGACCCACCCGGGCAACTTGGAGAGACTTCGCCTCGACAACAAAATTTTTTTAAAAGCCTGTGATTCCAGCACTTTGGGAAGCCAAGGTGAGAGGATTGCCTGAGCCCATGGGTTTGAAACCAGCCCGGACAACTTGAGGAGACCTCGTCTCTACAATAAATCAAAAATTAGCCAGGCGTGGTAGCGTGCGCCTGTAGTTCCCGCTACTTGGAAGGCTGAGGCGGAAGGATCGCTGGAGCCCAGTGGGCTGTCGTTGGGGTGGCCGTGATTGTGCCAAGGCACAACAGCCTGGGCGACAGAGTGAGACCCCAACTCAATACAAAAAACTTTCACTTTGGAATATAGGCCTCCATCTCAGAAACGATTAGAGGGGTTAAATTCTAACAGGAGGGAGAATTAACATTTTGAATGAAAGAGCATATAATGAGAGAGTTTGAAGAGAAAGAAAATTCCTCCCAAATAGCATTTTGTGTTTTATGTGTCCAACTAGTTATGTATATTACCAGTTTCAGTCATTATACTTGGGGCTTCTTTTCATTTTGTCGCTAGTCTTTCTTAACTTATTAAATGCTTCAGCCTTACTTTCCAGAGTTTTTCTGGAGTTATTCTGCTAAAAATGGAGGTACATCATACAGTTGAAACTCCTCAATAAGGTATGCAATCTGCTCAGTGGCATAAGAGCAGGATAAAGTTGGTCTTTCTTCCTTTTCTCTCTACTCTCCTCACTACTGAGCCAAGAGTAGTTTGGGTCTGTGAAGAGACACACTTGCTAAGGGCCTTCACCAATGAGAAAAGAAAAAGCCTTCAGGCTCTCTGGCCCAGAACTGAAAGGCAGAACTCCAACTTAGCCGCTATGCTCAGAACTTGGGACACGAGAGAGAGAGAGTCTGTAGATTGCTGCCATGAACATCATCTCATTTCCTCAGTCCTATCCGTCTTTAATATGTTTATTTAGTCATATAACATGTAAACTAATAAAATCAAAAGCTATGACGTTTGTACTTTGCTCTGAAAATGTTGAAATTACTACTATATGGTCTATGAAATGAGAGGCGTCTAGGGAAAACCATGTAAATTATACTGAGTTTTCACTGTTTCAATATGGGACAACCTCTACGGGGCTTAATCTTACTAAGGAAGTTGTCATGTCATTGACAACTCTCAAAGGTAACATCCTGGAGGTTTTTAAACATTAACCTATTTCATCCCTTGAATACTGATAAAATGTTTGACATCTGCCAGACAGGGAGAACTTTAGAGGCCATTTAACCATTCTGGTGAAGCCAAATCCCTGGAAGACCAAAGGGGTTAATGCTCCAGTCAACTCTTGGCCATGGGGGATGAGAGAGTAGATAAGGATGGCCACTTCTAGGTTTTGGGTGGACCGTTCTGAGGTAGATCTTGTACGAGTCTTGGGTCGGTTCCTGTGCTGTTGAGTCAACCTTGCTAAAAGGGATAACTTCCCACAGTGAACCACCTTATGCAAGCTGCTGCCTCCGAATCAGCATTTAGAAGAAACTGAAGCTAAAACCCGGCATTTGCCTTCTGTTGAGAAAAACTGGATGTGGAAAAAAGCATAGCTGAAATACAAGTGCTATCAAAGGACACTAGCAGACACAAAGCAGAAACAGCCTGTCCCAAACAAATGAGAGTAAACTCCCAGGCTCTCCTGGCTCATCCATCCATGAACAATCAAAATCATTCCCTTGGTAGGCTATGTAAGAACAGAATATCCTAAGTTGTCTGGACCTAGCTTCCACAGATCAGTGTTCTTCACGCTGACCTTGTCTGCCCCTGGCTAAGAGGAGGGACTGAGACATTAAAAAGAAAACAGCCCAAATGGTAACAAGGTTGTGATGTTCCCAACTAAAGATAAATAGTACTCTTGGAAATTCAACAACGTGCTGAGAAGGACTTGCATGACCATATTTGGAACTAGACAGAGGCAAGGCCACTCCTCAACCAGGAAAATGGTGAAACAGTCTACCCCACTCCTCTTTGATTAATAAGATTTACTGTTGCCCCTTTCCAAATGATATTTGTAGGTCCTTCTTAATCTTCCTATCACTCAAATAAAAATTAGCATACTATATTACTGTATTGCTTCTGCCTCTTGGCAACATGCAACTGGGAACTTACTTCTGCTTCTACAAACCATTCCATAAGATCTGTAAAGACTGGCCTAATTCTGACTTGCTGCTATGAGATAAATAAAGCTCTGAAGTTTATTTGAGGGATGTCTGTGTGTGTGTGTGTGTGTGTGTGTGTGTGTGTGTGTGTGTTTTAGTGATCATGCATATTCTTGGTAGTCTTTGGTTAACAGACATTGACATCGGCCTCTTTGCTGTTGCCAGCTGAAAATCAACTTTACCAAGGAAAAGAAAACTTGCCATTTAAAATGTCTATAATTTTCCTTTTTTCTTCTGTCCTCTATCCTCTTCCTGCCACATAAATTGTGTCTTTACTTGTGTTCAATGAAATTTATCTATTATTGGTTTCTCATGTTTGTATGCAAAATAGTGTACTAATAACTAACTAAATATCTTTGAGTCAGTCTTTTACAGTCTGGTGAACTCTTACTGAAGATGCGGCAGTAATAGCAAGGGGGCTACATTGCAGCTGCACATAGTTTCTACTTTAAATTCACTATTATAACTCTCTCCTTTTAAAAGACTTTTCCAACTTGAACTCAAACCAATAAGTTGCTTTAACCCTCTTTCTTCTCTACTCTTCATGTCACTAGGAAAAAAAACAAAACACAAAACTGCAAAATAAGCCGGGCTTGGTGGCTTGGCCTGTAATCCCGCTGAGGTGAGTGGATTGCCTGAGCCCGCGGGTTCGAGACCCGCCTGGGCAGCGAGACCTCATCTCTACAATAAATCAAAAAATCACCCGGGCGTGGTAGTGCATGCCTGTAACTCCAGCTACTCAGAAGGCTGAGGCGGAAGGATCGCTGGAGCCCAGCAGGTCGAGGCTGCGGTGGCCGGGAGTGGCCACTGCACTCCAGTCTGGGCGACCAAGTGAGACTCCAACTCAAAAAAAAAACAAAAAAACAAAAAAACTACAAAATAACAAAAATTGCCACCAAAAGAAAGACAATAAAGACATTATTAAAGTATGTGAGTTTCTAGATATGTTTCCCCATTCTCTTCTACATTTTGAAGTGCCTGTGTGTGTACATGCACATGTGCAGTATATATCCCAGGAGTGCAAAAAAAAAAGTGTATACATTTTAGGAGATTTTATATGTATTACTTTTGAAGTTGAACTGAATTAAGGTAGTGATGTATAGCATGTCATTCGCTCAAAAGATGACATTCGTCAAATGAATGCAAGCATCACCACGTGACAGGCAGAACAGTCAAAGAAAATGGCAGAAGCACAGTTGCCTTTGAGGAGCGCAAGATCGTTTTGAAGTGGTATTTGAAATTTGAGAACGACGACGATGGGGGTATGAGTATGCAACAGAACCTCCAAGACACCTAACAAATGCATGCATTTGTGATACATGTAAGATGCATAGTACCGTATGTGATGTGTACAAGGAAGATCCATGAGGCCTCACACAGCAGCAAGTCCTGCAGTCATTCGCCGTAATCAAGTGTCTGGACACTGATAGTAACCACTTTGAGCACCTCTCATAAATGCAGAAGTCAAATGTGACTTGTATTCATCTTTTGCTATCGGTATATGAGTATTACAACTTTTACAACGCTTCTTTCCTTTCTTAAAATGTGTACACTTTTTTGTTTCTCTCTCTGTATATATATATATATAACTGTTTATATATTTCAAATAACTATAGAGAAGTTTCTAAGTCTCCCGAGCCAAATATATACATATATATAAAATAAATATAAATATTTGTTAAATAATAATATATATAAAATGTATAAACAAATATGAATATTTATCAAATAATATATATATTTGACTCAGGAGACTTAGAAACTTCTGTATTATTACTTAAATTGGGGGGATTAGTGGAGCATAGGAAAAGGGAATCCATTTGAATATAAACCCAGAGACACTCTCTTTAAAGTAGCTTGCCATTGAAACTGTAGGAAAAGATATGTAAATCCAACACCATAGTGGGTGCTCTGCAATAAAATATATTTATGATGCTATAATAATGTACTTGCTGCTTATGTGTTTTCAATATTTAGAATGAATATTTGACAAAACACAAGAGACTTAATTATAGTTAGATGACAAAGAATAAATGCGACTCAACATAAAATTAAAAGTAGAGTTTATGGAATTTGAGAGGAAGTCAGTAGGAAAAGTAAAGAAACGTGGAGAGTAATTAAAATCTGCAATTTACCGTGTGAAAAGTTAAAAGATACTATTGACAGTTTATGGAATTAAAAATAAAGATTGATTTATCGCATTCAAAAATAAAAAGTAGTTAATAGAAAATGAAGTGTGTGAGGTGGATGTAAATTATTTGATTTTTTAACTCTTATAAGAGAAAGACTATAGACAAAGAAAAAATGAGAAAATTGAGAATTAGAGATGTAAATAAGTTTTTTTTATTAATTTGTAAATGTAAGTATTATAAAAATAAAATGCCTGAAAGTATCTGCCTCTGAGGAGTGAGAAATGGGAAGGAACACAGCATACTTAAATATAAAAGAACACCTTATGAAATAAAAAGCAATCATGCACAGATCATAATTCGCTCGAAAATTTAAAACATTGCTTCAATAACTTCACATTGATTAATATACATTATATATATATATATTTGAAAATTCCAATAGAAAAAATGAGATAATTAAAATTATGTATAAATCCACTTCCCAGAGGTAAAAATTTATACGTTAATATATATGCATATGTAGATGGGATCACACTATAATAATATGTGTATGCATATTATGTACTATAGACTAATTTTTTCACTTATGTATTTGGAATACCTTTAATATCAATGCAATAACTTCTAAAATTTTATTTTAAATTTCTCTTCTTTCGAGAGATACCATCATGTTCAATAGCCCCCTGCTGGTGGATATTTGTATTACTTCCGTTTTCCACTACAATAACAAACAATAAAATGGTGTACAATTCAGTCTTTGCACAGACTTAAGTATTTCTTTAGATAATTCCCTGGAGATACAATTGATCGTTCAAGTATATGCAAAATATTTCTGATGAATATTGCAAAGCTGTTTTAATAAAATATACCGATTTGATATCCTGTTAGAAGTATACAGAGTGAAAACACAAATTACTTTTTATTTTTTAAATTTTTTTTGAGTCAAAGTCTAACTCTGTCACCCAGGCTGAAGTGCAGTGACACCCTCACGGCCACCACAGCTTCAACCTGCTGGGTTCAAGCGATCCTACCGCTTCAGCCTTCCAAGTAGCCGGAACTCCAGGCATGCACTACCACACCCGGCTAATTTCTTAATATATTGTAGAGATGAGGTCTCACCAAGTTGCCCAGACTGGTCTTGAACCCCCGAGCTCAGGCAATCCTCTCACTTTGATCTCCCAAAGTGCTGGGATTACAGGCTTGAGCTACCGCGCCTGGCCTTTTATTTTATTTTGTTATAAGTGAGGTTGAACATTTTTTTCATATGCCTTTGGATTTATTTATTTATTTTATTTTTTAATCTGTACAGATGTATGGGGTATATGTGCAATTTCGTTATATGCATGGATTACTTAGTGTTCAAGTTAGGGCTTTTAGGGTGTACATCACCTACATACATTGTACCCATTAACTAATTTCTTATCACCCAACCTCCTCTCAACCTCCCTCCCTTCCAAGTCTCTGCCATCTATCATTCTACTCTGTAAGTCCATGTATACCCATTTTTTAGTACCTACTTGGGAGTGAGGATATGTGACGTTTGACTTTCTGTGCCTGGCTTGTTTCACTTAGGATAATGACCTTTTCTCCAATATGTTTAAAATCAGGCAATGCATTTATTTTGCTTAATTTATTCAGAAGATTCAATTTCAGTTAATTGGTTTTCAATTTACAGATTTTTCAAAATATCCATGTGTATTTTTCATTTCAAATTTTGATTTTGTTTGTTCACTTCTACAGAGGTCTTTAGTATCACCTCATTGTAGAAACATTCACTAATTGTTCTTCCTGTCTTTTAGGCTTCTTAAGCTTATTTATTTTTGAATATCAAGATGAAATTTAATTTTCTGCATTATGTGAAGCAGGGTATTGATTTTTTATATGATTATCCAAACAACTTCTTTCATAATCTTCTTTACTCACTGATTTGAAATGCCATTTTTATTATATATGCTTGAGTATATTTTGGGATTTTCTCTTTTGTTTTACTAATCTGTTTGTATATTGTTGAGCAGAAGTTTTATTATACATTTTAATATCTACATGAGCAATCACCTTTCACTTAAGTTTTTCAACATTTTCTAATTAAGCTTTATCTCTTTTGCAGTCTGATGAGCTTTAGAGTAAGTTTTGTCACATCCAGTGACTTTCTGACACCTCAATTTAATTTTTACATTCTTTTATTGCATTTAGAATAATTTTAGATAAATTATATATCCATATATTAATATTAATTTTCTCACCAGGACATATTATATATATCTGTCCATGTATTCAATGTATTCCAAGTATTATTTTGTTTTTCAGTAAACTTTGTATATAGTCAAACCGATTTTTCAAAAAAATTTTATTTTAAAGATGTGGGGTACAATTCAGGGTTAAGTATATAAATGTTCACTATGCAGGTACCCTTACTGATTAGGTGTGCGTGCCCCTCTTCCCCTGGAAGAATTTCATGCTAAATAAATTCACATTAATTTCACATTTTGAACTTCTGTAGAAAATGAGAATAGGTTATCAAAAGAGTGACTAACATAGAAAAGCTTGTATTTAATTAATATCAAATCATTTCTAGATTTTTCTTAAAGTTTTGTGACTGAATTTTTCCCATTAGTTTTAATGACTGTCATTACTGATTCACATAATGCCAAGTTGACAATAAAATATCCATAGTTTGATTTCCTTTTCCAATACTTATTTTTTAACATGATTTTTTTTACTAGCTAGAATATATAGAACTTTTTTTTTTTTTAATTTCAATAGCATAGTGGTGAAGAAGTTTAGGCTTTAAGTGTACCCACTACTCCCACCTGTGCACAATGTGCTGGATAGGTGATTCTTCATCCTTCCTGCCCTTCTCACACTCTTTCTGAGTCTTCCATGTCCATTATGCCATTCTATATGCCTTTGCAGACCCTTATTTTAGCTACCACTTATAAGTCAGAACACGTGGTGTTTGGTTTTCCATTAATGAATTAATTCATTTAGGATGATGTTCTCCAATTCCATCCAAGTTGCTGCAAAATACATTATTGCATTTGTTTTCATGGCTGAATAGTATTTTGTGGTATATATGCACCACATTTTCATTATCAACTTCCACAATTGTGATTTGTGCTGCAATAAATATAGGAGTGCAGGTATCTTTTTTGTATAACTGTTCCTTTGGGTAGATACCTAGTAGTGGGATTGCTGGATATAAAATGGTAGCATTTTTAAAAAGCAGTATTGGTGGAGATTCTGGTTATGTTTCTGATTTTAATGAAGATTCCTTCAATATTTCAACATTGATTATGGAGTTAGCTGTTGTTCTAAGATGGACAATATTTGTCATGCTTATAAACTATCATCTACTCTTACATTGTTGAAAATATTTTGTCTCTCCTTTTAAATTAAGAACAGATTATTTTTATTTTATCAATAATTTTTTATCTTAAAGAAAATATTATATACATTTTGATCTTCACCTATAAAGATGAATGTAATAATAACTTTTTTACCTGAAATAAATTCAATTTGAGCATGATAAATTAATATCATATTGATTTAATTTGCTATATTTTATAGATATTAACAACAATATTTTGAGAGTGGTAGACAGTTTTCAATGTTTGTTCTATTTTTTGAGTTTTTAAATTAAGTCTATATGAGCTTTAGAGCATAAATGCAAAATATTTAAAGCTATTTTTGTGATTGGAAATTTTGTAAATGGATAATGATTCATATTTAGATGTTTGAAAGCATGTGTCTATATAATATTTTTGAAGATTTTATTTCTACTGCTTTAAAAATGTATAAGGTCAAAAGTTTGTCTCTCATGTTTTCTTTTATCACAAATATTAAAGCATTTAAGACTATGAATTTTACTCTTATCTCAGAAGTTATAATGTGTGTTTTCCTTATTCTTTTATTTCTAAATTGCCTACTTTTTTGGTTTAAGAAAATAATACCACTTTTTCTCTTGTTACAAAAGTAATGTATGTTTATGATAGAAAGATACACAAATACTACTAACAAAAGTAAAAACCCATTTTCAATTAAAAAAACACTGCCAACATCCTATTATCTATTCTATGTTTTTTAAATTTATGTGTCTGTATTTCAGTGTTACATATTATCTAAGAATTACACTATATGACCTATGAATTTACTTTTCAAATTTGCTTTAAATGACTTACTGGCCTTAGTGTATATTTTTTCTATACATTTTGTAAGGTACACCAAGTTTTTCAATCATGTTCAGTGATGTGTTATTGAAACATATGCTTATATAGCCAAAACATGGAACCAACCGTGTTGCCATCGAAGCTGAACTGGATTTAAAAAAAAAAAAATGTGGTACATATACACAATGGAATATCATGCAGCCCTAAAGAAAGACAAATATATGGACTTTGCAGCAACTTGGATGGATTTGGAGACGATCATACTCAGTGATTTATCACAGAAACAAAGAACAGAGTTCCATATGTTCTCACTCATAAACAGTCCTTGAACAATTATAATGCTATAAGAAAGCGATTGGCAGTAGTGGGAAACAGTCAGGGGAGGCGGGGCTGGGACTGGCAGCTGAGGGAAACTGCTAGGGGAGGAAGGGGCATACCTCATCAATAAGGGTACCTGCATGATCAATGTTTATATGCCTAACCCTGAAATGTACCCCACATCTTTATAATAAAAATTAGAATATGATCCTCTACAATCCAAAAAAAATTTTTAAAAAAGAAACATATACTTATGAAGTGGCTGCTTCATTGATATCTTTTTCCTCATTCTTATGTCAGAATTTTCTTTGAATTTACTGGGTTTTGTATAGGAGTTGGTATGTTGTTTGCAAGCTCAATGGTTTGCAAACTTCCCTGCACATTATAATCACCTGGGGTGTATTTAAACAGCCCAATGACCAGGTTGCTTCCTAAACCAATTAAATAAGAATCTTACCATGTGGGACCCAGGCATCTGTAAGTTTTAAAGACTCTCATAATGTTCTAAATAGCAGGGAAGGGACAAGACCATAGGATTTGTTAGAATATGTGGGAAAGCAAGTTTCTAACATTAAAAATTAAGGTTTGTGTATTTTGCAAATGCAGTTGCTTTAAGAAATTAGTAAACAAGCCAATCCTAGTATCTCTGAAAAACACTAGTTTAATTTTGCCTGGAGCTGCAGCTCTCAATATATTGTCCAGCATATCCTCATGCAGGGAAACACCACTGTACTCACCAATACTTATGAAGGCAGTTAATTTTTCAGTTAAAAACCATTAATTGTCTTTTAGAAAAATTCATCCAGATTTCCTTAAGCAAGTTTTAGAAGGCATATACTCGAGAAATTATGAATCTGGCCTCCAGCCTAACTCAAGTATTAGAAAAATAACATCTCAAAGTAAAGTTGTATTCATTTTTTATTCTTATTTTTATTCCATGAAAATAGACATCTCTATTTTAAAACTGGCTTTAAGACAGCATTTGAAGTCAGTATTTTCCCCCTAATAACAATAATTCAAATTACATTTATTTGTTCATGGAATCATATATTTTATAAAATGACTAGTTTGTACATGGGTTGTCAAAGAATGGTCTAATTCAGTATTAGGACAAAGATGGTTATTTAACCACCAAATTAAAAAATAGTCATAAAGCTGTTCATTAAAGAATTAAAGCAATTCTTAATTAACTTTCTTTGATGGAAGTCATACATTTTTCATATTAGGTAACATTTCAAAATGCCCTAGGAATTTAGAAAATTAAGATAATGTAAACTATTGATATATTATAATTTTAGCAATGAAATATTTTGCCCAGACCATTAATGAGGGCTCTCAGTTAAGGGAGGAACAGAGGAATGCCTAAAGATCAGGGGCATGGGTAGAGAGTAGGAAAACTAACTTCCCAGGAAGATTTCTTAAGAAAAACTTGAGAGTTCTAACTTGTTTTAGGTGTAACAGACCTAAGGCTATGTGTAACGGAATTTGTCTCCCTATATTTGCTCGTAAATCTGAATCCTAAACTGGTTTTACAAAGACACACAACTAGTTAGCTACTGTTCTACAAATAGCACTTTAAGTGATTTTTCTACTATATTTGTCACTTTAAGTAAATTATGAAACCCTACTCTAAACTGAAAGAGAGACAGAGAGCAGAGAGATAGATAGATAGAGAGAGAGAGAGAGAGAGAGAGAGAGAGAGAGAGAGAGAATAATTAAAACCTTCTTGACCTTTGGAAAAAGATTTCTCTGCACTCATTTAGTAGAAAGGGAGAGAGCCTCCTCCTCTTTGAATAAATCAAGTTACTTAGTGTTGGATTAAGGACTATAAGCTTCCACCTGATCTCTGAATACCTTGTAGGCTCACTAGATTCTCACAAAACTCCAGAGAAGGTATTAGGTAGTCCAAAACATAGCAGATTATATACTTGTGTCTCCTCTGGGAAGTGAAGCTTCAGCAGCATACTCAATTTGATTTAGAAAAATAAAGAGAACTGACATTTCTTTCACCTGGGCATTATAGACGAGCTTTGTCTTGGATCATCCAATTAGTGAGCATGAAATCTGGAATACTGCAAGTTGCTTCTACATGTTCATTCTCCCTTTATTTCTACCTGCTTAATTATATGCGTGTTATTTCTATTAAATGCATCTGTAGTGAACTTTTCAGTTGTTAAAGAAAGTTTGCCAATTCCATATGCCTAGAATCTGAGGTAGGCTGATCATAATTATTTTAATTCTGGAGAAGCAAATGAGGCCAAGATATTTAAATAACTTGACCAAGGTTAAACTATAGCATGTGGCTAATATGGAATGAGAACTTTGGGAACATGTTATCTCTTACTTTGCTTTTTTTCCTCCCAAAAATGGTGTTTGAAACACTGTGAAGCAGAACATTAATATTTATGCAGCATTTTGCATTTTGAAAAATCCTTTACTATTACACCAAGGATCAAAATAACCTTGGTATCTAGATATAATTATACTAATTTTAGAGGTGACAATATTAAAGATAAGAAATTTCTCAAAATTTCATTAATTTATAATAACCAAACAAAATTTTACCTCAACAATTAATAAGTCTAAAGCATGTCTCTTTTCATTAAACCATGCATGTCTGTGTTACTAAATAAACAATTTTTAATTTTTTTGAAAATTATTATTATTTATTATAGAGATGTGGGGTACAATTCAGGGTTAGGTATATAAACATTAATCATGCAGGTACCCTTGTCGATGAGGTATATCCCCTCCTCCCCTAGCAGTTTCCCTCAACTGCCAATCCTACTCGCCCCCCGACAGTTTTCCACTACTGCCAATTGCTTTCTTATAGCATTATAATTGTTCAAAGTCAACTTATGAGTGAGAACATATGGAAATCAGTTCTTTGTTTCTGTGATAAATCATTGAGTATGATCGACTCCAAATCCAACAAGATAGAGATTCTGGAAGCAAAGCCTCAATTCCTCAACCAACTCATCTTTGACAAAGCCTTTAACAACAACCACTGGGAAAGGAGAACGTATTCAGTGAATGGTGCTGGGAAAACTGGCTGACAACATGCAGAAGATTGAAACAGGACCCTACCTATCACCATACACAAAAATTAATTCTAAATGGATCAAAGGCCTAAACGTAAAACCTCAAACTATAAGAATCTTAAATAAACAATTTTTAAGAGGTCTTTTGGGTTTAAATATATTAAAACTTTCTATAGTATCTTGAGTTAACAAAGTTAATGAAAGTAAATGGAACTCAAATTATACCCATCAATTTTTATTTTGGTATGAAATCTAGAGGCAAAGTTTATATTAAGTTAAACAAAATTTTTGAAGGTATGATGTCTCACCATTGTTTCAATTAAATCCTTAAACATGCACACACATATGATAGATTGGATGAATGGATAGATAGATATAGACAGATAGATAGAAGGTAGATAAGATGATAGATATAGATAGATAGATACATAGATAGACAGACAGACAGACAAACATACATTTGTGATTCTCACTGAAAAAAGCTGGCAAGCTTGCCTAATAGTGAAGAGGAGAATTACTGGGCAATAGTGAAATTCTCATTGACAACTTGTTCTTTTCTTAACCATACACTTAAAAAGGAGTGAACGTGCTTCTTTTTGCTTTGAAGGTTCTGACAGATTCACCCTTTATCATGCCACCATTGTCTTATTGTTTCCCACTTCTCTATTACATTTAAAATGTTGTCTATTCCATTGTATATTTTAATCACACACACACAAAAAAAACCTTGGGATGGGAAACACAATGGTAGAGAAGAAGCATTTTCTAAAAACGCTGATGATTATAATGTTGTGTGTGTTTTTTTTTTTTTTTTTGAGTTGGAGTCTCACTCTGTCGCCCAGACTGGAGTGC
Source organism: Carlito syrichta (assembly GCF_000164805.1). Classification (NCBI taxonomy): domain Eukaryota; kingdom Metazoa; phylum Chordata; class Mammalia; order Primates; family Tarsiidae; genus Carlito; species Carlito syrichta. Next base: position 61,466 of record NW_007252296.1, on the reverse strand, counting down.
AATGGCACGCTCCCGCCACCACAGCCTCGACCTGCTGGGCTCCGGCGATCCTTCCGCCTCAGCCTTCCGAGTAGCCGGAACTACAGGCTACCACGCCTGGCTCATTTTTTGATTTATTGTGGAGATGAGGTCTCGCCAAGTTGCCCAGGCGGGTCTCGAACCCGCGGGCTCAGGCAATCCACTCACCTCATCCTCCCAAAAGCGCGGGATTACAGGCTGAGCCACCGAGCGCGGCTACAAAGTATTCTTAACAGCTCTGGATGAATTTGTATTAGTCTCCTAAATGGGTCAGCATAACAGCAAATCTGAAAGCAATCAAAACTCACCATTTTTGAATATGCCCCTGAAAGGCTCAGCACTGTATGCAACTTCATCATATAGCCCCAAGAACATCTCTTGGTGGATACATGACTAAAGGTTGATGCTGTGGTGCTGTGGTATGGCTCTCTAACCTGACCTAATATGAAACACCGTGGACAAATCATTCCTATTGCTTAGAAAGCATTTTATTTTTGTCAATGGCAGAAAATGAAGACTGACAACACCATTTGTTAGTCTTGGAGGATAGACAGGAGTTTGTCAGGGAAAGAGGAAAGCATTTTGAAGCAGAATGAATAGCCAGGGCAAAGGTGAGGAGGTATCAAATAGGGTGTTTCTTAGGAGGAATTACAGATGGAATGGTATTAGTAGGGTGTAATATGTGCAGTCAGAAGCCATAGTAGATGAAGCTACAATTATAGCCATGAGCTAGATTTGCAGAAACCAGTATACCATACTTGAGAGTTACATTTCATTGTGTATATAGTAGTCATAACCTATGGATAAGTAGAATACAAGAATGAATGTGTGGTAGTAAAAATGATAATGGCAGTGACAACAGCTAGGATTTACAGAGCACTTAAATAAGCCAAATACTGTTCTAAGCGCTTTATACATATTAGTTGTTTAATGCTCATTGAAATAAGTGTCATATTATCATCATTTTACAGGTGAGTGATGAAGTAACTTGATAGATATTATGAAACTAGTGAGTAGTGCAGCTAGAATTTAATCAAGTAGACATGTATGTATCCACTTCACCACCCTGTATGTTTAGGAAGACCACTCTGTTTGCATTGTACAAGGGGAGATGACATTGGAGACTGTACTCAGCAGGGTCATATATTGTGTAGTCATGTATTTCTTGGAGATCACAATTCAGGAACATCACACCAGAGAAAGCAAATATTATCAGCTTTCTTTACAGGTGAGAACATAGCCTCCGAATGTTTAAATGAATTGGCCTTAAGGTTTTGAAACGTTATTCACCACATTTTTTATTAGATTTACTTATTTCAATTTTGAAGATCAGGCATTCTAGAAAATAAATGAAACCTTCTCTTTTTTATGAATTCAGAAAACAAAAGAGAGCTATGCAAGATGCATGACCACAAAAGTGTTTTTGAAATCCCAGAGACATATTCATTTGTACACTCTTTCACTTAGTCATTCATTCAGTAATCATTTTAGAGTCTTTTATGAACCATGCACTATAAGCTAGATCCTGGGAATACAAGGGGGGTAAACTGAAAATTGAGTTTGATTTTGTCCACTGAATTCTGTCCAATTTGCAGATGGTACTTGGTTGGTTTAACTTCCTAAAGTTACTTCTAGGATTAACGAGCTCACACCCCCAACTATTTTCCACTTTACAGAAACATCACACACACCATAAACTGAGAAAATTATCAGTCCAGGGAGGCTCATTCCTTCCGCGATGAAGAATCTCTATATTGCTAGCAATATTCAGCTGACAAACCATGGGGTAAAGCTACTGTGAGCATTTCAACATCTGCAGCTTCTGATTATACCCCCACCATCTTTCTGATAGAAAAGAGTGGCCAAACCAGCATCCTTCCTTTAGGCCACATTACTCCTGCCCAGAAATTCCTAAAATCTTGGGAAGGCAATCTAACTTCATATTTGACAGTTATTTATTTTTCTGACCCTACAGAATGCTTCTGAGGACTAGCATTTCTAGACATACAATTTTAAGAGGAAAATATCGATATTTGAAGAAAATAAGTATGCTTGAGTGTCACTCTACCTTATGATTCACTTGTTATTCCTAGGGTGTGCTCCAGCAGGTTAAGTGGGCTATTGAACACGCACACACACAAAAAAAAACCTCTGGAATTCTGACATCTTCTATTACCTTAAACTGATTGAAAATCAGCTTTTCTTCTGTGGAGATGAATTACTTGACAGTCAGTAGAAAAATTCTTCCCATGGGTTTCTCCTTTCTGAAACCTTTTCCACCCCCAGTTCTCAGAAATATACTTTGGTGAATTTCATTTTATCCCAAGGCATTATTCATATAATCCAAGAAAAACGGAAAGAGATTTGATGACTAATTTGCAACGATCTGAGGTACTTGAAATATTTTATTAATTTTATTTTTATATTTCTTTGAAATAAATACACTTACTATCCTAAGGGTAACTCTCATATTAAAAAGAGTCACATTTATTACATATATACCAGAGTCCATATCCCCAAATAGAATTATTTATGAGAAACCTTAACGCAAATAAAGATACTAAACCCTCAGGGCTTCTTGCACTTTTATATTTGACATCTTCTCTTTTCAAATATTCATGTAGAATAGACTTAAGTAGAAACTTTAGGATGTGCTAGGATAAAACATTTCCCTGTGCCACTTTATTGTTGGTGGGTGTTTTCTCAATCTGGATCTCAATAATAGTCTTTCCTCTAAATGAAGAAGGGTACATCTCAAACTACATATGAATCCCAGCATTTGTTCAGCATCTTTACCTTACCTTAGAGCAATCATAAGTTGCCACACACCTACCATCAGAGAGAAAGTTCAGATCAATTTTTTTTCAGATTCTAATTCTAAGTCTAGTCCTCATGGGAGGCTGAGGTATCTGTAACAACACTTAGTACATTTTCTTACTGCTTCGTGGTCCATTTATCAGAAATCCATTCGCTATCCAGAAATCCATTCGCTTCTAAAATTTAGAAGTTTGAGTTTTAAAATACAGTTTTATGAGTGAATTTATCTACTTTATTTTTGAGGTCATGGTTCTTAAATGAAATAAGATCTTAATGCCTTTTATATTTTTACTTTATTTTAAATTTTAGATTGATAAGCTTTCTAATAATTTTGGAAGTTCACATTATATCAGTAGGGCTGCTGAATTCACACTGAAATTTAAATTAAGATGTGTGAAGTTATTTCATATCAAAAGGTCATTTTTATAGGCAAAAGATGAAATAATGCCTTCTACTATTAAAAAGGGCACAAATGAACAAATACCTAATGAAAAAGGAGCACATGAAGAGATACATATGATATGTAAAGAAAAAATGATCAATTTCTGTATTTTCCATTCACTCAGCAAATAATTACTAAGCAAGGCATATATGCCTAGCATAGTGTTTAGGCTTTTTTTCTTTTTGTCCATAACTATAATAGTGATGAAAGTGCAGGACTTTTAAAAAATAATATAAATATTTAATATCCGTTAGATACAAAATATAACCATTGACCTATGTTACCAAAATTTAACTTGGATTGTTGACATCAAAGATTTTAAATAGCTCAGAAAGTTAAGAAGGATATTGCTAGTCCCTACTCACAAGGAGCTTTAGAAAAAATAAAAAATGAAAATACAAACAAATCAATATAGAAATATTCACTATAGATTATTAAACCAAATGACCTAGGACAAAATTTAAGAAAAACAACTTCATATCGCCTTACTGGAATAGTCCACACTATCAAATTAAGGTGAATTTTCACAGAGAATGTGCTATCATGAAGCGGGGGGGAAAGCATGTATGGAAATTAAGGAGAAACTTGTAACCTGAAGTTGTTACCAAGGAAAAGTTACAATGAATGCAATAAAACATCTTTTTTTTTGGTAGTAAGAAATACAGGAAGACAGTAGCCATTCTACTCCATTGATCTCTTTTCAGGTTAACAGATACTGCACTTGTTTGTGCAGAAACTCTTGTTTATGCATTGCTCAGACTGTTGCATCCGCTTTTTACTGTTTGCTCCATACAAAGGATACCCACATCTATCATCATTTCAGTTTATTAAATTGAACTAACTCAACTGTGCCATCACACTAGAAAGGAATCAATCTTACTATAATTTTAGTACATAAGACCTTTATTAATAAATATTAGTAAAATATTTCTGGAATTGAAGAAATTCCATACTTTGTGTACTCATAAAAGAGATCAAGTGCTGTGCAACAGGCTTCTTTTATTCCAATTGACTCAAACAATGTATAAAAACACCAGTAAAATTGCCCCAAGGAACCATGTGACATACATCAGATCCAAGGATCTCAGAATTGAATAGAAACTGTTTCTTCAAATGAAATGTGACACAGAAGCCCAATATGAAACAGAAGAGTCAGCTTTTCAATGAAAGAAATGCCGCTGCTGGTGGTAGTGGTGGGCATGCACTCACTTCTCACCCTGGAGACAGTCCTTGAAACACTCCTAAAAATCACTATGGCTTTGGGGAGAATATTGCCAAATTCCCCAATTTTCTCCAGTTTCTACTTTGTACACTAAACTTATCCACAGCATTCCTTAAATATATGTAAAACCACTGCCCCACACCCCTGTGAAAAAAAGAACTCAGTATTTTCTGATCAAGCTTTTTCTCTCTTTGGACATCTCTAACTGTTACCAAGATTGTGTAAATTTTTTAGTGACCACTGGGCTCCCTTCTATTTCTTCTCACTCTAGTTAGAATACGCTTCATCCCTTTTTCTCTGAACAGCTCTTTGAATATTTCAGGACTGCTAATACTTTTCTGAAATTATCCGTTGTTTTCTAGACAGGCTCCAGTTTTTCAGTGTCTCATTTAAATTATGTTTCTCAGAGCTGAACAGCACAGATTTGGTCTGATGAGCATACTTTTAGTGTCAACAAAGAGGGTGTTCTGGGCACGATTTCAATTACCATACTATACTCATTTCTTTGTGTTGTCTTTTGTATCTGTATCATAATGTTAGAGTCATCATAAACTCCTGTCTTCGCTTTTTAAATCAGTTTGTCATTTCTGTTCTAGCACATATTAAATACATTTGGAAGAAGCCAGAGGATGCCAACTTAAGAAATTATGCTTTCCCTACTCAAATTCCTCTCAATCCATTAAGAAAGTATTTCAGTGCTTAATATGTTCCAGGTATTTAGTAAACAGCAGGAAGAAAATTATACATCTTCATGGTGCATTCATATGGTAGAAGAAATGTTATAATAGTTATCATGTATTGGTAGCTTATGATATAGGTATATAGGAAATGAGGTTTGGTTAATGAGTGAGCTGGCATATATAAAATTTGGTTATTTGATTCCTGACACAATGTGTACGATGAATACACACAAAAAAATCTATCCATTCAATTAATATGTATTAAGATCAGTGTTGCAGCCGAGCTCGGTGGCTCAGCCTGTAATCCCACGCCTTTGGGAGGCTGAGGTGAGTGGATTGCCTGAGCCCGCGGGTTCGAGACCCGCCTGGGCAGCGAGACCTCATCTCTACAATAAATCAAAAAATCAGCCGGGCGTGGTAGCATGCCTGTAATTCCGGCTACTTGGCAGGCTGAGGCGGAAGGATCGCCGGAACTCAGTAGGTCGAGGCTGCGGTGGCCGGAAGCGGCCACAGAACTCCAGTCTGGGCGACAGAGTGAAACTCCAACTCAAAAAAAAAAAAAAAAAAGATCAGTGTTGCAAATGTTATTTTCTGTTTTTCTTCTTTCTTTCACATGTGTGCAATATATGAATTCAGTCTAGAGGTGGGCTTTTTTTCCCAAAGAGATAATTTTAAATGTTAATTTATTACCTCATTTATTTATCTTCTATGTTCCCTAGATAACCTTTTTAAACCAGATTTTACATTTTTATGATTACAATCTGTATTATTACAAACCTGCTCTTTTGGAAGAAATAAACTTGTTTTAGATGTTATAAATGCAGGTTTAATGTACAAAACTGATTTAAAACAGGCACATGAGAATTGTTTGGGGTAATGATGGCATGGGTTTGTTTTTAATACATTAAAAGACAGCACATTTAATGGACTATATGTAGTCTTCAGAAGTTATTCCAAACATGCTCATTCAATACATTTTTATTTTCTTTTTTAAAACGTATTTTATTTTAAAGACGCAGGGTTCAATTCAGGATTAGGTATACAAGTGATCATTGTACAGGTAAAGTTTGGGCCTGCCTTTGGTCCCCACTTTGCCTGGTTTCATTTTTATTTTCATAATTATAAAACAAGAAAAGTATATTAGTAACATAATGACTTACATACAGCAATGTGACAAAGTTCAAAGTAACTTATTCATTTAATCTTCAGAACAATCCTACGAGGTATATACTCTTAAAATACCGTTTATAGATGAGTAAACTGAGGCACAAAGAAGGTAAATTACTTGCCTAAAAGCATGTGGTGCGTAATGTAGAAGGCACCTGATTTAAATGCAGGCAATCTGACCTCAGAGCCCAGCTCTTAACAACTACACTCTGGAGCCCCCAGATCAAGGGAATCTTCTCATCAAATTTCAGTTTTGTTGTGTGTTCTTTCAGTACCATACACCCTTGTGAGTTATCAGGTTTCAGTCTTGTTTATTTTCTCTGAAATTTTAGTATACCTGTAGGTTCAACCAAATCCTGCCATCGTTCACATTTTGTCAGGCCTTACCAAATATCCAGTTTTTCTAGTTTCCTTCAATATGTTGCTAAAACTCTCCAAAGTGACATTTCCAATTTTTTTCCCTTCCCTCTTGACCTGATATCACTAAGAACTCAAATCTCACTGCCCAGATTTTTATTGGGACTCAAGTTGTCTTATAGCAACCCTTCCTCCCCTCCCCCAGGTTCTAATAAACCCTCCACCTTGAAGCTTGACAATTTGATAGAAACTTCAAAAGGCTCATCACCACAACAAATCATGCGTGGGAAACCTTTGTGCCTGGAGCTGCTGCTAAGGGAACATTCAGAAAGTACACTGAAACTACTGCATCTTCCATGCTCTGCGCCAGGAAATAACTTTGACTTTGAAATTAGTATCTATACCATCACCTCAAATATCCAAACTATAAACCAGAAAATTCATCAAATTTCTATTGCCAGCCCTTACTTTACTTTACCATCTAAAGAAACTAAGAACTCAATTTCTAGAAAACACCGCAACTGATTATCCTCTATAGTCAAAAACAAAATTTATAGTCCTACCCAACCATTGCCATTTGTTTTTCTTTTTGTTTCCATAGAGATACCTATCATTAAATGCCTGATCATGTGCATAATTCAGCAACTATGCTCTACTAGCAAATCTCAATAAATGATTAAACTAGTCCACAATAAACAAAAGGCAATCAAAGGGAAAAAAAAGGACTTACATTGTTCTGAAGAAAGAACATGCCTTCTTTCCTTGAATCAGAGGGGGGAATCACCCAAGACTCTCTCCTTGACCAAATTTAGCCAGAATCTTCTGACCCTGAGTCTCAAATTGGCCTCAGCTTTGCCTTATAAAGACTTGAACAAAACACTAACAGTTTCTAACAGCTCAAGGCTACATCCCTAGGATGACTATAGCCCCTCTTAAAGTGCCTGCCTGAGAAAACTCAAGGCTGTCAAAAGAATGTGCTGTTTATTCCAACTGACTCTGAAAGATAGGGCCTGTCTCCCAGCCTCTATGGGAAGGTAGGAGCCTAACTTCAGCAAGTGCCAGTTAGCAAACCCAGAGGGGTTTCACCACCTTCCAGTTTTTTTTGTAATTTTTCACTTCCCTGACTCTAATGAGCCCCCATTCGCCCCATTCTCTCATTTTCCCTTTAAAACATCCAGTCACCTCTATGCAAATTAAGTTCAGTTCATACTGGAACTTTCCAGCTACAATAGTATGTTACTGATCAAAATGTAACCTTAGCACTTAAACTGATATTTGGTTGATTGGTTGATTTGGTTTCAGTTTGTCAAGGTCATGTGATTATTAGAACTTGAATCCTCTCCCCAGGAGAGAAGCCAAAACCATTTCATCTATTTATTTGTTTATTTTTGGCACATAGATTGTTTTAATAAGTACTTTTTCTGTGAACAACAGAATCAAATGTATGTAGTAATAGTAGTAGCTAAGGGTTGGAAATAATATTGCAAGTACAAGAGCAAAACATTAGCTTCTCTAGTTATCTGATAGAAACAGGATACATTGCAAGTAACAAGGTAGCTTTCTTTTTTCTTGTACTAGTATCTTTTAAAGATACTACTCTCCAATCCGTGCTATATGCAGTTAGTGACTACTCTTAAATATTAGCAGACTAGATTATTTCAAGAATAACAATAAGACTGAGAAACAGAACATTCCTTATGGATTTCCTGATTAGATATATAACATATTTCATCTAGGAAACACATTCATAACTTTCAGGCTGTTATTATCTTGCTTTTAATCTAGGTGCTGCAATCACAGACCTAGAGTCAAGAATTTTTGAATTTATAGATTGTATTTGAAATAATAGTATTATAACTCAACTACCCTTTCTCCATTTTGGCAGTCTTCTTTATAAATCTTTTAACCTAACCTTTGGCCCTGTACCTCCATGCAAATCATTTTCATTTATTGTACTGAATAAGCAGTTTTTCAGTTTCACCTGAGGTTAGACTAATGCATTTATAGACTCTATTGTGTTCATTAAAGAGCTCAGTCAGGGACCAGAAGGTGACCAAAAGGATACAACTGAATCTTTCTTTCTGGCCTATACCTATTTGTCTATTGTTTGGTCTCAAAATGTCATGACATATAGATAAAATCCTGCATATCAACATCAATGAACATGCAAAGAAGAGAATCATAATTATTTTATTGAAATGTTTATAAAAATATGTCTACTCAAACATCATAGGTACTACATGATTGTACTCAGTGAACTTGAATGGTATAGTTTATTTTTTCCTCATAAAATTGTATGTGCTAATTATACAAATTTTGGAAACTATATAACACGGAAGAATAAAACATGTATTGCCTACCATTTTGAGAAAATCCCATTGAAAGATAAGAATTCACCACTGTTTTTTGTTTTATTTCTTTCTGGTTTAGCTTAGTTTCTGGCTTTTGCTGTTTTTGTTTTATTTTGTCTATATAGGTAGATACTCATTTACTTTTTTCTTTGTTTTGATTTTCTAAACAGTAAAAGTATGAAAGAGTGGCTGGACTATAATATCCACTTAATAAAGGTTTTTATGTATAATTGTTTCACCCATTCTATTTAGCATCAGCATTCAATTATTTCCACTACTATTTTTAAGTCCACATTTTTATTTTTGAGACAGGATCTCACTGTCACGTAAGCTGAATTGCCTTGGTGATCATAGTTTACTACAGCCTTGACTTTGTGGGCTCAAGCAATCTTCCCATATCAGCCTCCCCAGTAGCTGGGACTGCAGGCATGTGTCACCATGCCTGACTTTTTCTTTTCTTTTTTTTTTAATTATAAAGATGTGAGGTACAATTCAGGGTTAGGTATACAAACCTTGATTATGCAAGTACCATTGTTGATGAGGTATGCCCCTCCTTCCCCTAGCAGTTTCCCTGAACTGCCAATCCCATCCCCCCCTCCACTGACAGTTTCCCACTGCTGCCAATCCCTTTCTTATAATATTATAATTGTTCAAGGTCCACTTATGAGTGAGAACATATGGTACTCTATTCTTTGTTTCTGTGATAGATCACTGAGTATGATCGACTCCAAATCTGTCCAAGTTGCTGCAAAGTCCATATGTTTGTCCTTTATGACTGCATAATATTCCATTGTGTATATGTGCCACATTTAAAAAAAAATCCAGTCCCGTTTGATGGGCAGCATGGTTGGTTCCATGTTTTTGCTATTGTAAATAGAGCTGCAACAAACATACATGTGCAGGTATCTTTTTTGTAGAATGATTTGAGTTCCTCTGGATTTATTCCCAATAGGGGAATTGCTGGGTCTTTTTTTTTTTTTTTTTTTTTTTTTGGTAGAGACAGGGTCTTTCTTTGTTGCCCAGGCTGGTCTCAAACTCCTGCACTCAATTGATCCTCCTGCCTTGGCCTCTCAAAATGCAGGGATTACAGGTGTGAGCTATTAAGCCTGGGGGGGAGGATCATATGCTTTGTTTTAGATTTAATATATACTCATTGTAAATACATTACAAAATTCTGGGCTGGGCGTGGTGGCTCAAGCCTGTAATCTCATCTCTTTGTGAGGCTGAGGCAAGAGGATTCCCTGAGCCCAGGAGTTTGAGACCAGCCTTGGCAACATGGCAAGACCTCACTCTACTACATAAAATTAAAAAAAAAAAAATAGCCAGGCAGGTGGTACACATCTGTAGTCCCAGCTACTTGGGAGGCTGAGGTAGAAGGATCACCTGAGCCCAGCAGGTGGAGACTGTTGTAGCGGTGATCATATCACTGCACTCCAGCCTGGGCAACAGAGTGAAACTCCACTCCAAAAAAAAAAAAAAAAAAATCTGATAAGGTAAAGCCATTAGGACAAGGTTTGTCCCATAGAAATTCAATAAATCTTTGTTAAATATTGAATACAATTTTAATTAAATAATTAATACCTATTTCTAACCCCACTAGCTGAAATAACTGCTTTTGCATTAATATTATTTGTATAATTCTTTGTATATCTTAATGAGCATATTGTAAAATAAAAATAATTTTTCCCCCTTTTTAACACAAGGAAAGCTGTACTGATCTTATCACTGAGATCATCTCAAACAATGTTTTATGACCTGCTATTGAAGCACTTGGTTGTCCACCCTTACTGACTGCTATATAACTTCTAGGCCTGTATACATTGGAGTCTAAGATTTTCTGTTAGAGCATTTCTGGTTGCCATTTGGCTTCTCCAAATGGTAGCAAGAACTAAGCCATCCAAGATGTGCACATATTGTACTTGTGATAAGTTCTTTTTCTAGTTATAAGAACACAATTTGAAAACATATTTAAGACTGAGACTTCAGTACTCTAAACTTAATAAATTGTGCTTCTGATTGTGGGATAATGAAAAAAGCATATGATCACAGAATGCTAGACCTTTGTAACGGGGGAGGCTGATGACACGAAAACATAAGACAACATGGTGGCAAAAACATAGTTATTATGAATACATGAGTATTTTGCAAAGGTTTGAATATAGAAAAGTGGTGAAATGATTGAGTCTCCACAATATATAGAACAAAAAGGCATGCTAAATATAAAAGAACTTGCACCAGTGCAGCTAGTACTGTATTCACATTACAAAAGACTATTTAATTTATCCAAAATACCCTTGGTAAGCACATTAAGGTTATGCATTTGAATTTCATTACTTTTCTGTATTTATGTTATATATGATTTGAAACCTTTTAAATGTTTTAGACCTATACAAAAGTGTATGCCTTTTGTTTTTTGTTTGTGCTCATATAAGTAACATTTAGTGAAAATTACTTTAATTAGTATGGGTTGAACATGAGTATATTTTATTTTTTAGTTGGTCTATTTATTACTCATGTTTGAGTATCACCACATTATATCAAGTAAAATGTTTTAACATTAGGGGAAGTTTGATTTTGTTCTTTGAAAGAAAACAGTATTCAGGAGAAGTAGGGTAGATTAATAGACACATTCACAAACATCTCCATTCATATAGAAGGGTTGAGAGATTTATAAAATAACCTTTTTATTAAAACAAAATATTTATCACAATGATGCTGGGCAGATGTTACTGATGTGGCTTAATAATGTATAGGAATTAAATTTCTCTGCTTGATATGCTTGAAGGCAATATTACTACAATACAAGCCACAATGTCAGTTTTACTATGTTTCTGTTAGTATGGAAAATAGCACCAGAGGACAAAGTGAATTGAAACTCTGAAGGGTACTTGTCTAAGGCAGGAACAGGAAAGAAGTGGTGATGATGTAAGTTGTGATCTGACAATGGTCCTTCATGGATTTACACTACACTTGAAAATGCTTTCTGCCTGCAAGAAGAATCAGGAGCCATAGAACATGTGTCAATATAGTATCACCTAGGAGACCAGACACAATCATACCATTCTATTGGACCAAAATAATATATACATATACATACACACATAAACACACATTTCACATATACGTAAATACATACATGCATAGGTCTGTATTGTAGTGGTTTTTTTTTGTTTGTTTGATTTTTTTTGAGTTGGAATCTCACTCTGTCGCCCAGACTGGAGTGCAGTGGCCGCTCCCGGCCACCGCAGCCTCGACCTGCTGGGCTCCGGAGATCCTTCCGCCTCAGCCTTCCAAGTAGCAGGAACTACAGGCGTGCACTACCACGCCCAGCTGATTTTTGGATTTATTGTAGAGATGAGGTCTCGCTGCCCAGGTGGGTCTCGAACCTGCGGGCTCAGGCAATCCACTCACCTCAGCCTCCCAAAGGCGCGGGATTACAGGTTGAGCCACCGAGCCCGGCTTTGTACTGTAGTTTAAGTTTCATAATACAACTATATGTCAAAGATTAAGGCCATTCATACACACAAATGAAATATTATAAGATGATACAAATGGAAAGGGAGTATAAAGAATAATAATAAATTATGATAATAGATTATAAGGGATGCTATTCTGTCATTTTTGTCCTGAAATAAATAAAATATATTAATATAACCTAAATTGCAAGAGAGGATCCATATTATTTTATAGTCTATTTTATATCTGATCATTCAATAGCTATGAAAGTGTTAATGATGCCAACCCTAAGCATACAAATTTGCAGAAAAAAAATCTCTGCTCATATTGAAAATTTATTTAGAGTTAGGATAGGGTCCAATCTCCCATTTTTTTTTTCTCTACACACACATCTTTGAGTAGCTAATCACATAATAAATGACCAATAACTACTGTTTTGATTGTATTAGTACAAATATTAAAATGAGGAATGTTTGCTGCTTCACTGCTTCCTTGTTAGCTCATAGTAAATGATAATCAGCAAATACATTTTGTGAATGAATGAATAAGTAATCCTGAGTTAAAAGTTATATTCACATCTCAAGAATGCCCACTGGTGATCTACAATCAAAGTTCTACATGGTCTATCAGGGTTTAATAGTGTCATATCAACTGGACTGGGAAGCTAAGATAAAAAGGCTTCCATTGGATAAAGATAGAAAAATGAGGTCAGTAAAGATAATAACAAGAAAAGATTGAAACACATCAGATATATTTCAACACATTCAAATTCATGTACTCATAGTGATGCCAAGATAAACAGACAATATTAACTAAATACAATCTTTACTGGTAGCCTTTGGTGGAGACTGGAGAACCAATTTGATATTTTGAAAATTGTTCTATTTGGGGAGAAGCTGAATCATTTATTGTTATTTTCCTATAAGAGCTGTACTACAAGGCAAACAGATAATGCAGGGCTGTCTTTAGAGAACTAGTCTAACTAATAAATGAATAAGTGATGATAGCATATCACCATTTTGCTACCCATAGGGAAATAATTAATAAAGCTAATGATCATCAATGATTGTTAATACCAAATACTACTATGTACCTTTTGATGAAAGCACACAAAACTATCTATAAAATTATCTGGTCAAAAAAAGGAACTTGACTATTAATGGCTCTCTAGATCTAGTTGCTAATAACTACTAAATTGTCAGAAACACAGGGGACAGAGCAACATGTTCAACAATATCATGTGGATGTAATCAGCAAAACCTAGACACAAAGTCCTGTTTGTTTAACAGCAGAGAGAGAGAGAAGGGGGAGGGGGAGAAGGAGGAAGAGGAGAGAAAAAGGAGAGAAGAGAGGAGCTCTATAAGATAACCTGGGAAATATTAACACTGTATTTTATAATATTAAAAACATATTATTTTTCATCATGACAACAGCATTGTGATTATGTTTAAAAGGGGTTACTTTAGGGGTATGAGCTGAAATATTTAGAGCACAAGTTATATATTTTCTGATATTTGCTTCAAAACAAAGGATAGGAAGTGGATAGGTGGAGAGAAAAAATGATAATCATGATAATTGTTAGAGGTGAATGGCAGTACATGGTATTTGTTATATTGTTTTATTTTTAAATGTTGTATATGCTTGGAATTCTCAATAATAGAAAAACATCTAAATGGTCTATGTGCACCTTTAATGCATTAATGGCAAATTTTGTTAGCCCCAAAATAAATACGTCTTACATTCTTTCCCTTTCTTCATCTTGTCTTCAAAATAACTATACTTTTTGATCATTAAGGGTTTTCTAGGCCCAAGAGATCATTTTTAGGTTTTTGTTTGTTAGTTTATGGATTTCAGTCAAGTGAACAGGAAACCAATATAATAGAATAGTCTATTTGACTTTCTGGAAGACATACAAGCATAAATAACAATACTTTATACTTTTGTAACAACACTGACATTAATTCATACTTAAAGTAAAATATATGAAATGTAGAGTAGATTGGATTCTGGTTTGTCCAAAGCAAAGATTCAGCAACATCTGGTGTGCAAAAGAGTTACATGTTATCCTTACCTTTCAAAATCTATTTCCATTTAGTATACATAAGGACCTCTTGATAAAAACAAAATCAGTATCTTAAAACTCTTCACAATTAGACAACATATGAACATTCATGCCAATCAAGTTTGAAGAACTAGTGAAAAGCACAGTCTCAAGGGCAAGTCTAGTATTCTCAGGTAAAAATCACCCTGAAGTTATAGACACAATAAACTGAATTATAACTTATCCTAAGTGTTGAAGAAGAGGAGGAATCCCAAATACAGTCCCTGAGAATAAGTAGGTGCTCATCAAATGTTTGTTTGTTGAATGAATAAATGAATGTATGCATTGCTGCTATTGATCTTGTTCACCATTTTCTTCAAAAACTGATTTTGCTAGTTATATTAAATGGCTTTAGTTGAGGTATTTCCAATTTTAAAGCAGATTTTTTTCCTTCTGACAGTGACTTAGCACCACTGAACATTTTCAGTTACCTTCCAGTTGTTTTTAAAAATGAAACAGTTATTTCTGGTAAACAGAAATAAGGAAGAAAAGATAGGTCTCACTATCAATTTGAGTTTTCAGAGTATCAAATTGCTTCAGCTCAAGGAGTCAGTACTGATGGCACACTCTTAGCAACTGGAGAATGCTCTAAAATATTACTCCAAAAGACATTTTTAACCTTCATCTGCTACAAGATAAATAAATACATACATGCAAATTAGTAAATGCTTTGAAAATAATAGCATTTAACCCAGGATAACATATTCATTGTTATTAAATGAATATTTCTGCCCACCCAAAATTCATATGCTGAAATCTTATCCCAAAGTGAGAGTATAAAGAGATGAGGTTTTGAGGAGGTGATTAGGTCAGGAGGATGGAGCTCTCATTAATGGAATAGTGCCCTTATAAAAGAGACTATAGAAAGCTCTCTCATACCTTCCAATATGCGAGGACTCAGTAATATGGATGTCAATGTGCAAGAAGACTCAACAGACACCAGATATGCTTGATCTTGGACTTCCCAGTCTTCAGAACTGGGACAAATAAATTTCTGTTGCTTATGAGCCACCCAATAATATAATATTTATAGCAACTCACTAACATAAAGAATCAATTCCTAAGGTGAAGTGGTGACATACAAAAGAGAAAAGAAACACTTGCTGGGCTCGGTGGCTCAGCCTGTAATCCCAGTGCTTTGGGAGGCTGCGGTGAGTAGACTGGCTGAGTTCGCGGGCTCGAGACCCGCCTGGGCAACTTGGCAAGACCTCATCTCTACAATAAATCAAAAAAATTAGCCGGGTGTGGTAGCGCGCACCTGTAGTTCCAGCTACTTGGAAGGCTGAGGCGGAAGGATCGCCTAAGCCCAGCAGGTCGAGGCTGCGGTGGTCGGGAGCAGTCACTGCACTCCAGTCTGAGTGACAGAGTGAGACTCCAACTCAAAAAAAAAAAAAGAAAAAATGGAAAAGTCTTAATGTATCTCATCAATATGAATGGTGCAACTTAATAGTTTAAAAATTGATGTAGCTATTTTTCATTTAATCCATCTGTTCCAAACAATTGCTAACATATTTTAGTCATTTCTAGCCTTAACAGTAGCAACCGTTTTCTCTTACTTGTCTGTAATTACTTTTTCCATATATTTGACAATATTTAATATTATTTAATAGTTTTTATTAGGTCCAAGACTGTGCTGCAATCTTTGTTCAGTATAAACACATGTACAGCACCAAGGAGTATATAGCAAACTATTGCATGAAATAGGAATTTTGCTTACATTTCTTGAATTATGTGGCCACATGATATAAATGACATGTGATGAAGAAATTGTCATTTTGGGCTGGAAAATTCAGAAAAAAAGACTCTTATGGAATAAAAAATCTTTAAAGTTTATTGTTGAATAGGTCAACTTATTGTTGATAATTCTAACTGGTGTATACTCAGTAAATATTAGTTCTTAACTATATTCCATGCCTGTTACTCATGCACATTCTTCATGAAGCTAGTCAAGATTTATCTCCCCATTCCAATATGCTGTATTTTCCTATTCTTTTACAGTGAGTTCTTGGTACCCTTAAAATGACAGTATATTCTTATCTATATTGCAATTTTCTGTGTTCTATATTCTGTAGTATTTAAAGACTCATGAGATTGACACACACACACATGAACATATAGAATTCTATTTATAGAATTATTCAATTTGATTGAAGAGAAAGTGGTGGCCACAAATAAATAAATCTATCTAAGATCCACAGAGTCTTGGGATTCACAAAAGGTCACTTGATTTAGCTTAGAGGTCCAGGGAAGAAAAGTAAATTTCATGGAATAAAAACATAAATATTTGTTAGTAGAGAAGGTGGCAGATGTAGACTTTATCTATAGAGAATTTTGACAGCAAGAGGGTTGAGAGCTAGGATGTTAACTTCAGGGGCTGAATTATTATACTTTGTTACAGATACATTCTCACTTAGCAAAATTACATTTATAACTTTGACTGTTAATCAAGGGTGAACATAAGATCTACAAACTCTTATATGACTGGCTTATAAAAATTGTTATCAATGTTGCTGCAAACTGCTCAGAGGCAATATATCATGAGTTTTGAGCATAGGCTTTGAAGTCCAACAGCCTAGGTTGAAATCCTGCCTTTATCGCTTACTAGTTGTGGGACCAGGAGAAAGATCTCTGACCATAATTGTACCTTAATTTCTTCATATGTTAAATATGGATAATAATGGTGCTAATTTATAAGATTTTTGTGAGAACTAAATGCCCGATTAAATGTGAGGTAAAGATGGTTTCTGAACACAGTAACTACTTTACAATTGTTGTTGATTATTGTATTTATTATCCATGTTTTTTTATAACCCACCATCCATGTGAGAAAAAAAAATCACCTAGAATCCCATGGAAGGCCAGTGTTCACATTGGTGGAAATTAATGTGTTTTTCATTATTATATAATAAGAGATATATAATGTATGTTTCTTTTCTGGTTAGGGCTGCCATGATTCTTGGTGCTAAAAGTTTTGGCTCAAATTCAATGACTCTAATTGAGCCAATTTCTGTCAATTATTCCAACCATCAATTTTAACTGGCTTTTGCTTCATTTTACCTTGTTTTGCTGATTCTGATGTATATGCATCTTTTTGTGACAAGCTTATAAATGAATGCAATGGCTCATTCTCCTATTTCATTCTGATTATTTATCTTCAAGACATAAAGCTACACTTATTACACAACATATATTTTATGGTATGATGGTTTTACAATAGGGCCACAATACTTTTTGACATATTGAAAGGTGGAGTCCATGTCCTCGCCTCTTTAATCAGTGGGTTTGTAACTTTTTTAACAAATAAAGGATGGCAGAAGTGATGCTCTGTGCCCTCCATGGCTGGGTAAGAAAACGCAATTCAGCAACTACCTTGTTTGCTAAAACATTGATTGTTTGGAGCCTCAGTTGTTTGGAACCACCATAGGAGATGTTTGAACACTCTGCAGCCACCATGCTACGAAGAGGCCTTATAATATAGCAAGGTCATGTATAGGCCTTCAGAATTCCAGCCCTCAACCATAGAGTCAAATTTAGCTTTCAAGTCTTCACAACTGAGGCTCCAGACATCCTAGAGCACAGACAGAGCATCTCTACCGTGTTGTATATGAAGTTATAATCTACAGCATTCACAATAATAAAAAACAAACATAGTTTTAAGCTGCTAAATATGAGAGTGATTTGTTACACAGTAAAAGTAATTAGAACACCCTACCAATATAATTCCACACAATTGAAAATAAGCATACTAAAAATTGAATTCTTAATAAGAAAGCACAACTTAAAAAAAAAGTCCGTCCCTGGCCAGGCTGGGTGACTCAGCCTGTAATCCCAGAACTTTGGGAGGCTCAGGAGAGTGGATTGCCTGAGCCCGTGGGTTCAAGACCCACCTGGGCAACATGGTGAGACCTCGTCTCTACGATAAATCAAAAATTAGCCAGGTGTGGTAGTGCACGCCTGTAGTTCCAGCTACTTGGAAGGCTGAGGTAGAAGAATGACTGGAGTTCAGTAGGTTGAGGCTGCGGTGGCTGTGAGCGTGCCACTGCACTCCAGCCTGGGCAATGGGGTGAAACTCCAACTCAAAAAAAAAAAAAAATCTGTCCCTTGATTAAAAAGGTATGTCTCCTAAAAGAGTGACTATTTTTATTCTGATTATGGGACAAAGACACATATGGTTCTTTGTGACATCAATAAGTCCTCTAGAAACAAAAAGTGAAAAAAAAAACCATGAATGGATAAAGGAATAGAGAAAATTTGGTATATCTATACAATAAAATTTTATTTGGAAAATAAAAGAAATGAAGGACTGATACAAACTTCAATACAAATGGACATTTAAAACATTATGCAAATTGAAAGAAGATAGTCACTAAAGGCAGAATATATTTTGATTCCATTTTAAGTGTCCAAAATAGGAAAATTCATAGAGACAGAACATAGATTAGTGGTTGCCAGAGGCTAGAGGAAGACAGGAATGGGAAGTGACTGCTGATAGGCACAGAGTTTCTTTGGGGGATGATGAAAGTGTGCTGCATTTAGACAGTGGTGATAATTTTATAGTTCTGTAAATATGCTAAAAAACACCATTGTATACTTTTAAAGAGTGAATTACGGCATGTGAATTATATGTCAATAAAGCTGTTATAAAAATATTCTCAGGATATCCCATTTCTGAATAAACATATTTTTCCCTTGACATTTTCTGAAGAAGTTTATACCTTTTTTGTTGTGCTGTGGCTTTTTGAAAGCAGTTTGCTCTGAGTTTATTTGTTTTTGTTTCTTTTTAATGTTAGAATCAATCTTGCTTACATATCTTGGGTCTTAAAAAAAATTGTGGCTTAAAGACAACAAACGGAAGCAGTAATTTCAATTCCCCAATTGATTCAACAGGTTTTAATGTGCAGATAGATGGTAAGAATTTGTTTCCTTCATTGTTTGCTACCATAAGAAATGGTATGAAAAGGTTCTTCTGGGTCAAAATGTATAACTCACAAAAGAAAGACTTTCTTTTATCTTAGCTTATTCTTGCCATCTGATATAATAATTTCTTCTAATTTTGCATCAACTTCTGGCACAATGATGTCATGTACTAATGATTTTATTTGGCAAACAAAATAACATGTTTACCTATATGGGAGAGAATAGGTGGAAGATAGAAAAGACGAGTCCTGGAAATACTAGCTTAATGTTTTATTGCTTTCAAGAGCCATCTATAATGTCCTTGAAATTTACACCACAACTGACTGAAAATCTCATGTAAATAATCAGGTATCAGTGCAAATCTGCTTATCTTGATCATGAAACATTAATTTTTCTGGCAATCTCTTCCTGATTACATCAAACAGCAAATACTAGTTGTATCTTCCATACCTAAAAAATTCAGGAAACAAATAGGTATTTTGAGGAAATAGAAAAAACTGACCCACTGTAAAAACAAATTCTAAAATTTATAAATTGCATAACTACCAAAACATACATCACTCTGCAATATGCTTTTTAAACTTTTAAGTGTTTTATTCATTTTCAAATCCTGAAAAAAGTAGACAGTAAACCAGTTGCTGAAAAAAATTGCAACCAACTGCATGAGGGTCTGGAAAGCTGAGGAGGTGGAACAGGGTGGGAACAAGTGGATAGGAAGTGGTACCTTCTTTTTTTTTTCCATAATCAATATTTTTTATTATGGTTTTGTGGAGTAGAGTTAAGGGTTAGGTGTACAATTACGTTTCATTCAGGCACCCTGTTGATAAGAGGTGTTTCCCCATCCCCAGACAGATATTGGCTACTGTTAATCCCATCTCCCCCCCCATATATTCCCAGTACTGTCATTTTCTGATAGTATTACATTGGATGTTCAAGGTCCATTATATGAGTGAGAACATGTGATACTCGGATCTTTGTTTCTGTGAGAGGTCACTCATTACTATAGACTCGAGTTCCATCCAGGTACTTTCTTTCTTATCAACAAAATCTTGATTTTGATGACAAGTAGCTGTGTGTCCAGGAAGAACAAAGAGCTCTATTTCAAGCTTCCCTGGCAAACAGCAAAGGCCCTGTGACATGTGCAAGGAAGACTGCTGTGTATTTCTGGGATAGTTTTGCTTTCCTGACATAGATGCTGTCCCTTTCTTATTCTTGCTTCTTTCTTCTTCTTTGTGTCCTGACATGAGAATGTGAGACTGAAAGTGTTGAAATTGACATCTTACAACCAGGAGTTGACAAGCATGAGAATGACAGTAATGTGTAAAAGAGCAAGAAGATCAAAGGAGCATGGGGTGGCGATGCCATGATAGGGCCACTTTCTGACTTAGACTGCCTTCCTCCAGACTTCATCATATGAGAAAATCAAAATTTTTCTACCTGCTTCTATTCTCTGTGATGTGTAGCCAAAAATACAACCCCATCTGCAGTGCATCTCAATGGGTGGACAACCACACCTTAGGTACATTTAAGATATATGTGAAAGCACTGTGATTTTCACCTAATGGATGGGATGGTACTCCAAGGGTGGTAGATATTAGTAATATGCAGGAAAATCCAGTAAAACAAAGAACTATTACACGTCCTATTCAGTTCTTGAAAAGTAGATGACAACCTATTTATAATTAATTATGTGAATATAGAACCAAGCTCCATTTTTCATGTCAATGCAAAGCATTCTTTTAATTATCCGCTGAATTTTCCAAGAATGCAACCATCCTGCAAATAAATCAATGGGAAAAATTGTAGTTTTTAATTGGGAAAGTTACCAAAAGTTATTAATCATATAAAAATATTCTATTGCTAGTAAATATGCTGTTTATGGTAATTTAATCATTAATAACATACACCTGCATTAGTAAGCATTTGGTTCTCTATTCCTGGTGATCCTAGTTACAGGTACTATAACTACATCAGTATGTGGCTTTCTTGTTTATATACTGAATAAATTTATTAATATTTATATTATTATTATGTTTAGAGATGATGTCTCACTCTGTTGCCGAGGCTGGAGTGCAGTGATGCGGGCATAGTTCACTACAGTCTCAAATTTTTGAGCTCAAGCAATCCTTCTGCCTCAGCCTCCCAAATAACTGAGACTACAGGAACCTGCCACAACTTCCTGATAATTTTTGTTTTTTTATAGAGACAAAGTTTTTGTGTTGCCTAGACTGGTCATGAATTCCTGGGTTCAATCTCCCAAAATGCTGGGATTATAGGTATGAGCCACAACACACAGCCAGAATAAATAATGCTGATTATAATTAAATAACATTATTTTAACTAATTATTGTCCTTTAATGTATTCTTTATTAAGAAATTATTTTGAAATTATGCATAGGTAAATTACATTTTTGTTAAATACCCTTTGAGAATAGTAAGGGAAAATATTATAAAAAGGAGTGTTGGGCCCTACAGTGCTTAAAACCTATATAGTAGATAGAGAACACAATCTTTAAAAGAAATTATGTACACATATTTAGAAAATAAGAGGGCACGCTCTACTGATTAAAATATTAGTTTTATATTTAAATGTTTTTATCCCTTCGAATTTCTATTTTAGGACCTTGGCCAACGTGGTTCCAAAGAAGATACATCACCAAGCTGTTGCAGGGTTTTCCTTCAACAATGTATCAAATGTAAGACTCCCTCCAACCCAGACTGATTTGGAACTAAAGACCAGTATAAGGCATGTGTATATCAGTGTGGGGAGAGAGAGTGGGAGGAAAATATCAATTGAGACAAGAAAAGTAACAGCTGATTAGTTTTTTTATTCCACCAAACATACAAATGGCCCAATATTTAGCAGGTTTAATTAACTTTTATCTTGCAAGTTATGTATCAAATGTCAAAGGATAAATGCACAATCACAGTCAGGAAACAATACAGAAAAACTTAAAAAAAAAACAATCCTCAAAATGTGAAGTAAAACAAGAGAGAAAATACTGAGCAAATAAGGAACTTTGTCCCAAGGTATGGAACCATTGACAAAACTATTAACAGTTATAGCTGACCTTTACTGGGTACAACCTGGATAAACAGGAGAAACTCCTTTAAAAGAAAAGTCTTCAAAGGGTCAACTCCCATGGTGTTCACAAACCGGGCAGGCTGCTACAGTGCAGGAGGAGTCTATTATACAGAGAAAAGTTTCAGGAGCACAATTATCTTTGAAGAACTTTTGGGCCAGCGTAGGCTCTGCAGTGCCAGTTCTCTGTGCTAAGAGGCAGGCAAGGATGTACACTCCCTTTTGCTCTCTAGCTGCCTTGTTTAGAAACTTCCTCCAAGAGAAATGCCTTATCTTTTCAGACTCATGTTAAATATTTTTCAATTCTATTTGTCTTTATCTCAGGAAATTCCAAGTGAGTATGAAACTCATGCTGTCTCCCTAAAATGGCAAGTTCTTTGTAAAAAAAAATTTTTTTTACAAGGTGTTAGAAACAATTTTATGTCCTTTGCTTCCAAATTTCCAGCTGTTGCTATCCAAGTCCTTTCCACTGGCAGTTCACAAATACACAACCCATGTAGAATTTATTGTATCTATAGGCAAAAGAGTCAGTATTTTGAACACAGGCTCAGAGAGAGAAATTTTACACCAGTAGAACTGGTAGACTACATTTAGAAAATTACTTCTTATAAGCAGAAATTTTAGATGGGCAAATGTGACTAAGTTCAACGAAGTCTTTACAATTTACATATTCTTAGGGATCAACTATTAATTTTGTGCAAAACCACAGTTACCAGTACGCAAACCCTACATTGGTGGCTTATTTTTCACTTCCATTATAAATTGACAACTGAGATCTCATCTCATTTTGGTGGAGTTGGTTTTGCCAAAATGAAGAGATTATTTGTTAATCTGAATCTGAGGATGGAGGTACAAACCACTTATTTGGGAGGCTTAGAGTTCCTCTGGAGAAAAGCTAAAGCTTAATGTATCCATGTTTCTAGAAACTAATTTGTTTAACATGACCTGCTGATATTACCAAAACATTTTTCACAGTAGGTAATACAAATTTAGTTTTATTATCTAGTCAATTGTATTTATTTATTTTCTTGGTACATAACAACCACTTTTGGCACTTACACTTTTTTCCTCTTTGTCCAAGATTCTATCGAAATGACAGAAGATATTCATGTATTTAAAATAATAAAATTATAAGCCGCCTAAAAACAAGAAAGAGAGCAGAAGACTAGGGTATTTTTGGAAATACTTAAAAATGTAAATGATTCGTGATTGGTAACAAAAAAACAGAGAAGAGTGAATTAACTACAAACACCAGGAATAAGAAGTTTCATGGAAGACTCATACCTTTGGCTGACTAATAATGTACTTCAATTATGCTGGCTGTTGTGAAGGAGAGTACAGAATACTTGGAGTGTATATAATAAGAGAAGTGATCTCGTTATAGAGGACACGTGGGCTTGGGTCCTTCAGAAAGTTCTTTAAGGAAGAAACATTAAGCTGTGACCTGAAGGATGAAAAGGAGGCTGACAGTAGTCTGCTGTTTTTAAAGATCATTATCACTGGAATTTAGAAGGGGAGGCTGAAGAGTGGTAGAAAATAAAAAATCAGTGGTCAGCAAAAGGTAGAGTCCTGTAAGTAGGATTAAGTATTTAAGCATGAACTTTACAGAAAGGAGCAGCTATTGAGGAGTTGTAAACAAGTCAAATAAATGTTGTGAAAAGATTTGTTCCATGTGTCATATTGAAATTAGAGTGCAGATTGTTAGGGAGGATGTATAATGTACAATAAGATAGACAAATGTTAAATTTTGTGTACAATATCTTCCCTTCAAACATCTTTACTTTTCCATTGCCACTGTCATCCCTTAGCCTAGTCTCTACAACTAGGACTGCTAAGTAGCCTCCATAATGAGTTCTTTCATCCTCATCTCCAGCCTACTCTAAAAGATCCTTCATAATGGGGAAAACCCACAAATTTTCCTAATCATCATTTGTTCCCTCTCGTTTTCCTGCTTAAAAGTTGACCATGTCTTCATATTACTTATAGATGAAGTTTGAGAAAAGTAATAACTCTTTTTCCCTCACCCAGGATTAAAAACAATTAAGTCACCGATACAGGAGTGTCAGCTAGATAGATACAAAAATATCTTTTTTATTAATTATAAAGCTGATATCAGTGAACATGGCATTAAGTCTTCTTACTATGTGTGCTTGGTAATAATTTGCCCAGTGACATCCACTAGTAGCGTTAAATGACAGTAGGCCTGTTTCCTATACAATTTACATAATGGAGGCAGAAACTTTAAGTAAAGAGGCAGAGTCACACATGCTCAATTCCTGCTCCAAAAATCAGGGTCAGATAGTTCATTTCTCCTTTCTTAATTGGAATGCACAATTGGATATTTAAAGCAAGAGGTAATAAGGGCTGAAAAGCCTAATTGTGTATACATTAAACTATTCTGAGTTTCAATATTCTCTACAGTTTGTTCATCTAAATTTATTGCTGATTCTCATCACAAGCCCTTCTTTCTGTCATTTTCCGTGTGCTGTCCATATTATTTGGCTCCTTTCTTTTAACTCTGGTGTTAGATTTGATTGATGATTGTCCACTCAATTGAGTTTGAGGAAATTTTAATTTTATGTTGTCCATAGTCATAACCATATTAACTACTATGTTTGTCTCTAAATGAGATCTAGAATTCTGGTATGTCTTTCTGGATATTGGATTTCTAGTTAATGAGTATTGCACTAGAAATCTATATTGACAACAATCTTATTAATATTAATTCTCCAAGCATTTACAAAGGTTGGACAAAATTTCAGATATCATTTATGTGACATTTTTGGAGACTTTTTTTTTTTTGAGTTGGAGTCTCACTCTGTCACCCAGACTGGAGTGCAGTGGCCACTCTGGGCCACTGCAGCCTCGATTTGCTGGGCTCTGGCGATCCTTCCGCCTCAACCTTCTAAGTAGCTAGAACTACAGGCACGCGTGACCACGTCCGGCTCATTTTTGACTTATTGTAGAGATGAGGTCTCGCCACGTTGCCCAGGCGGGTTGCGGGCTCAGGCAAGCCACTCTCTTTAGCCTCCCAAAGGCGCAGGATTACAGGCTGAGCCATCGAGCCCAGCTGGAGACATTTTATAAGTGCAATATAATGAATTATTTTTTATTGTTACAGACAAATGTTTCAAAATACCATACTATTTACAAGCTATAAAATGTTATAGTAATCAATAAAATTAATGTATCAATGATTCTAAGCCATGTCAGTTGAAAATATGTGTATGTAAGTAGAAAGAGATTCTACTTAATATACACCTCCTCTCAAAATACAGGGAAAAAAGACCAGAAAATGAATCATTTAACAATACAACAAGTCTCAGTGAATTCAACCGACTATCAGTGAACCGATAGTTGATTAAAAGTAGTTTGATCAGCCGGGCTCGGTGGCTCAGCCTGTAATCCCGCGCCTTTGGGAGGCTGAGGTGAGTGGATTGCCTGAGCCCGCGGGTTTGAGACCCGCCTGGGCAGCAAGACCTCATCTCTACAATAAATCAAAAAATTAACTGGGCGTGGTAGCACGCGCCTGTAATTCCGGCTACTTGGAAGGCTGAGGCGGAAGGATCGCCAGAGCCCAGCAGGTCGAGGTTGCGGTGGCCGGGAGCGGCCACTGCACTCCAGTCTGGGCGACAGAGTGAGACTCCAACTCAAAAAAAAAAAAAAAAAAAAAGTAGTTTGATCAAATAGGATATACATATTTAAGAATCTCATAAAAAGAATACTTTTTTGTTGATCATGTTCTTATTAAAAATATTCAATATAAGGTAGAGATTGTATTCCCTCTCACCAAAGATATAAGCTGACTATATATTTCTATAATGTGTATCACCCTGGCACCAACACACTAAACATCAACTGCCACTAATAACAATTGATTTTTTAATTAAAGCTGCTAACTGATGTAAAACAATCACTTTTTACAGATACTTGAATATGAAAGTTGGTTCCCCCATCTCATTACAATACCATGTGGAAATTACTCAACCATTCCAGATAAAACAGAAGTATAGACGGATCACTCAACCTAGTATTGTACATGACACTTGTAGGAATTCAATAAGTATTTGTTAATTTAAATACTTGTAATAAGTTCATTATATCTGCACTATTGAACTTTTTAAACATATAGCGCAGTGGAAAATTATCAGAACTATTTATAAGATAAATGGTTAAAATGTATATTTTTCTCATGAAAAAGTCAGTTTGGTGACTTCTGGTAAGGCTAAAATGGATTGGACCTGTTTCTACCTATTCTTTCTCACTTATACAGTAATAAATGCTGATAGTAATGCAAGAAACAACATAAAATAATTCTTAGAGGTGACCAGAAGAAGACAATGGAGGGCTGGTATACTGGACCCAGAGTAGCAGCTTGGTGACTTACATCTCCTCACTCAATAAAAGAAAGTGATTCAGACTCATCATTTCACAACACACAACTAGCATTGGACAGTTCATATAGACTAACTTCTCCACCAGATCCAACGGGGGTCCTTGAGACAACACCAGGCTCTCCTAACACCATCTAAGAGAAGGTGGGTAGACGGAATCCAAAGACCAGCCAATGATAAGTTTTAGCACTCTCTGTCCCTGGTGGACTTGAGTTTCATCTTTCTTTCAGAGATGTGGGTAGAGTGATGGACTTGTTATTACAAAATATGCCAGAATAGCATATAGATTCTTTCAGCTGAAAACATTGGAGAAATTGTTTCAGTAAGGATGAGCTAAACTGTTTCTTCCTGCATGTAGTTAGCCATAAAGATTGCTCTGGGAAGAATACCCTCACCATACCAGGGTGAGATAATGACCCTTATCACCAGGGAATTGGAACTGGAAGCTTCAATGGACCTGAATAAATATACTTAATGCAGTACCCCTTATATTCCACTAGTTTTGCATGCCCCCTCATATATATTACCGTTACTCTCCCTTGAAAAATTACTGCCCCTAGCCAGACTTTCCTTGTCCTGCCATTTCTTCTCAAATTTTTCATTCTTTGTTTAAAAAGTATAAAAATATCTTGCTTTGGCCACTCCTTCAAACTTCACACTCTTGTGAAGATCCCCACATATATGGAAAACTTATAAAATTTATATTATTTCCTTTGTTAATCTGCTTGGTGACAATTTGGTTTCTAGATTCAACTGAAGAGCCCACTAAGAGTTAAAGAGGGGTTCGTGTTGATCTGGCCCCCTTACACTGGCACAAAACTGTACAGAACTGAATATTCTCCACACACACAAATGAAAACTAAGAATATCTGAATATAATTGGGGGATAGTATCAATGTCAATTTGCTGGTTATGATATTATAGTTTTGTGATATGTTATCATTCTGAAGAATGGATACATAGGATCTTTCTGTATTATTTATAACTGAATGTGTATCTAAAATTATCTCCATAATCATTTCAATTTTTATTTTTTCTATTTCAATTTTTCTTTTTTCTTTTTTCTATTTAAATTTTACTAGATGGTTGTATTTATTTTATTCATGACATACTTGAGAATCATCCTACTCTGTGTTTACTCAAAGCAAGCTAAACTATCAGCAGTCTCTTTTAAAAAGAATGCTACATGATACAACCTTATCAACCATTTCTTAATGATTTGAATGGAAATTATGGACATGAGCTTACATTCATAGCATCTTTTCTGTTTAAAGCGATGTCACATTAATGTTTTTATTAAACTGGGTGCATTTCTTCCTTGTCAGCTAAAGAAAATTCCAAGCTATGAAAAAAAAAAGGCAGTTCTGAATTATAATTAACACAAATAGTTCATGGCAACACCCACATAAAATTAGTAATGTGTCCTTACGGGAAGTGGAAAAAGCAGAAAAAGAAGTAGTGCCAATTGATTACTGAATGCACATAGGGAGTGTGACTGTGGGCAAGTTATGTAATCTCTGTGCCTTAGTTTCCCTATCTATAAAAACAAAAGTAATAATAGTACGTTCTTAGGATGGTTATGTACTATAATATGAGATTCATATTATGTAATGATATGTTTAGAGTCAGGCATATGGTAAGCACTTGCATAAATATTAATAATTTTAAAAAAATTATTTTAAAGATATGAGATACAATTCAGGGTTAGGTATACAAATGTTCATTATGCACGTACCCTTGTTGAGGAGGTGTGCTCCCTTCCCCTGGCAGTTTATTATTATTACTCATAGACCATCGACTTTCATTAGAATTTGTAAAAGAAAGGCGGCAACGCTTTAAATCTACTTTAATATACAGGGCAGCTTCTTACTGGAAACCTTCCAAGCAATGTTTGTATCACCCTTTCTGCTAGCACTTATGTAGTGTACTGCGTGTGTAATTAACTCCATGGGTAAAGAAATATCTTTCTCCTTCCCTTTACTAGTGTTTTAATAGTGTAGCTTCAGGTCTTCCACTAAAAACATTAGAATTGTCACTTAATTTTCAACCTCCCAATATTTAATTGAAAGATGTGCAATATAATTAAAAAGGTACCCATAGGGCAACTAATTCTGAAAACTGTTCATAAGTGAATGAGGGAAGTATGCTTAATTTCATTTTCATGCCTTAGCAATTCCTATCTTACACTGATAAAAAATACTAAACTCTACATCTGTATGAAATTGTATCATCCTTTCAATATAATGTATGTATACAATTCATAATGTTTATATGTTTTTATGTGCACACACCCACGCAGAGCTATATAAAATATAAATATTTTAATTAAGATAATCTGGGGACCTTACATAAAATAAATCGCCTATACACTATTATGGTGTTTTCTCCCCAATGCAAGACAGTATTTCCTAAGGATTTAGAAATAAGATATATTTTATTAGGTACAATGCACTCTAAAACCTACCAAGTTTTCATTTAAAGTACAAATGATTGAAACTACTAACTACTATAATTAAGAGTTTGGGATACTTTTATGTTATTTTATTGCATAAATGATGGCGTTCGTTTCTGAATACTTACGATAGCTCACAGATTCAATTGTTACAAAAAAAAGATTTACAAACTTACAAACCAAAGTTTACTCCTGGAGATCCTTAACCTATTTCAAACATCTTTGGGAAGACATCAGGAATTTTCTCAATTTCTATTACATTCCTCTGATTCAAATCAAGCAAAATAATGTTCAACATAATAGGACAGCCTAGGGAGATGAGCTCTATTCAGTTGCTGTGGAAAAACCAGAGACAGTCACTGTTGTGCAGCTGCCAACACCACAGTTGGAGGACTTGCCAAGAAGGCAGATGCCAAAACAGAAAAAAAAAAAAAAAAAAAGGCTTGTTCTGATTGATTGCTGAAACCCATAAAGATCAAATGCTTCATGTGTGGACCTGACTTTGTCCCCAAAAAGAATCACACAAATGCTTTTTATTGGGGTTGTTAGAAACACACAAATAATATTATATATATGTATATATGTATGTATAAAACATCTCGCTCTCCTGTAGCAAACAATAATAAACAAAGAAATAAGTATTATAGCTTTTATAAATCATTACTTCCCTTCTTCCTGCCTCAGTTTTCCTATCTGTAAGATGGGTATAATAGTAGCTTCACAGTGTTATTTTAAGGAGAAAAGTGAAATAATACATGTAATATACTTTTTTAGTATTTTACTTTATTTTAGAGTTGTGGGCTAAAAGTGAGGATTTACTGCATGAATAAGTTACATGCTGGTGAAATTTGGGCTTGTAGGTAGCCCTCTTTCCCCCTAATAGTGGACCTGGTACACAGTGTGTTGCCACATGCCCCCCCACTTTTTCCGCCTTCCCACAGCAGAGTCCAGCATCTGCCAATCCCACCTTTGTGCTCGTGTGACCAGTGATCAGTACCTGCTTATGAGTGAGAACATGTGGTATGCAGTTACTTACTTTTGTGACAGTTCACTTAGAATAATGGTCTCCAGCTGCATTCGTGTAGCTGCAAAGAATATGATTTGTCTTTCTTTATGGCTGTGTAATATTAGATTGTGTATATATACCACAGCTTCTTTATCCAGTCCACTTTTGATGGGCATTTGGATTGATTCCATGCTTTTGCAATTGTGAATAGTACTGCAATGAACATACATGTCCAAGTGTCTTTTTGTTAGAGCTATTTATGTTCCTCTGGCTATATTCACAGAAGAGGGATTGCTGGATCATACAAAAGCTCAATTTTTCAGTTCTTTGAGAAATCACCATACTACTTTCTACAAAGGTTGAACTAATTAACATTCCCACCAATAGTATAGAAGTGTTCCCTTTTCTCCACAGCTGTGCCAGCAATTGTTGTTTTGTGACTTTTTAATAATAGTCATTCTTGGTGGTATTTCATTGTAGTTTTGATTTTCATTTCTCTGATGATATGTGAGGATGAGCAATTTTTCATGTTTGTTGGTTGCTTGAATGTGTTCCTTTGAGAAGTGTTTGTTCATGTCCTTTGCCCACTGCTAAATGGGGTTGTTTGTTTGGTTTTTTTTCTGTCCATTTGTTTGAGTTCCTTGTAGATCCTGGAAGATAGGCCTTTGTCAGATGCATACATTGCAAATATTTTTTCCCATTCCGTGGCTTGTCTTCTTATTCTCTTGATTGTTTCTTTTTCTGTGCAAAACTTTTCAGTTTGATAAGTTCCCGCCTGTCAATTATACTTAACGGTACTAAGTACTTAGCACTAATCAAACATGAGCAATTATATTATTTCTATTATTATACCAAGTTTGGTAACTTGTATTATTATACTATTAAAATTTGTATTATTACACTAATTTAGAAAAATAATAAACATTGTTATTCAGAGGTAACTTATTAGCCATTTCTGTTTAGCACAGATCAGCTATTTGAAAATTTAGTTTATGTATCTAGGGCTTAAATATAAAAGACTATTACCATTTTCTTTTTTGTGGCTTTAGAAATTTAGGAGATAAAAAATAACTTTCAAAGAAAATAATCATACCATCATTTTAGAGAGTTCTTTCAGTGAGCATTAATTATGCTTATAGCTAGATAAAGTTGTGCACACACAGCATGTTAAAGTCAATTTAAATTTTAAAACAATGCAAATATAGGTGCATTTCATCTTATTCCTTATGGAATCAAAGCATCCAGAGGTCTAAAAATACAACCAAACTTCTAGATGCTTTTTAAGTCTTCAGTTAGTTTCTCTTATCACCTTACTAAAAAAATAGCCTAAAACTTGCAAAGGATATCAATGAACCATGTTTCAAAAAAGAAAGTATGATAGGCTAGGCACAATAGCTCACTCCTGTAATACCAGTGTTTTAGAAGGCCAAGGTGGTGGGAGGATGGCTTTGACCAGGAGTTCATGACCAGCCTAGGCAACATAGCAAAACCTCATCTCTAAAAATAATTTTTTAAAAATTAAAAATACATGGAAATAGTGGCAAGCACCTATATTTCTTGCTACTTGGGAGGCTGAGGTAGAAAGATTGCTAGAGCTCAAGAGGTTTGGGGTTATAGTGAGCTAGGATTGCACTACTGCACGCGTGCCTGGGAGCCTGGGAGAAAAATCGAGGCCCTGGCTCAAAAAAAAAAAAAGAAAGAAAAAAGAAAGAAAATATAAAAATATAGTAGCCATTACTTCAAACAACCAAATGATAGAGGTTCCAATTAAAACATATCTATATGTTAACTATTTTTTTATTTCAAGGAATTAAAAGGCTGCTTACATTTCTTGTAAAGTGAGCTTGTCCATTTAAGATTCAGGGAATTGGTTGAGGCAGCACAGAGAATGGGAATGCATTTTATGCAACCCCTTCTTCTGTTTGGAAAAAAGTATTGGAAAAAATATTAGGTTGATGTTTCTGAAGTGTCTAGTCCTCCGTGACAAACTAATACCATACTATAGATCTGGAAGCAGGATAGGTATATCTGTTTCTGATATCTGTTTATTAGTCAGGAATGCAAGACAATGTCAGGTCAATGATCCTTCTATATCCAAAAGACATGGTACCTGAGTCTGAAGTTCATTTTTATTTTTTGCACTGTTTTAGTTACACAGGAAAAACCAATGATATAAATGAGGCCTTATATGATCTGACATCCACATGCCTAATTTAGCAGAACTGTGACATCAGTGATACAGCCAGATGAATCAAAAGGTCCCTCCAATGCCCATGTCAATGTCAGATCCAGCAGAAGCTCTCCGCTTGGCATTCCCACTTGAGTGCTTTGCAGTCCTGGCATGTCACCTAACTGGCTGGTGCTTCCTAATAGGCCCTGCACTAGTTCTGATTGATGTGTGAGTGTGCAAACATTACTGGCATCCAGGAGCCAGATGGCCCACATACCAGGCATAGCAGCCAGACAAAACAGAGGCAGATTCAGCACACTGTTGGAGAGATACTTTTTGGGTGATTTCCTTTCCACACCTAAGTATACATGGTCCTATTTACTTGATTTCATTCCATGTTAATCCACAACAGTGTCCGCTCTGTCATTATACTGCCACATTCTAATTAAAGCAGAAAATTATTTCTTTTCTCCTTTTCATTTAGCATGAAACTAAGGCCTTTATAATCAATCTGACTCTACCCTACTACAGGTGGAGGCCATCCATGTGGACTCTAAAGGCATTAGTGAATGAAATCTCTTCAGTGCTTCCCTAGGACAAAGCAGTCAGTTATTTTTCCCACCAAACTTAAATAAATTTCTTAAAACAAAAGCTATAACTTGTACAAAAGTGTACCCAGATGAGAACTTATCCTCCCTGTGTGAATAGTTTCTGGTATATATCAGTCACACAATAAAAATGATGAAAATGATCAATTTTTTTTGGAGTTGCAGTCTCTGTCGCTTAGACGAGTGCAGTGGCATGCTCATAGCCACTGCAGTTTCAGCCTGCTGAGCTCAGGTGATCCTTCCACCTCAGCCTTCCAAGTAGCTGGAACCACAGGTGCATGCCACCATACCCGGCTAATGTTTTAAATTTATTTTAGAGACGAGGTCTCACCAAGTTGCCCAGGCTGATCTCCAACCCCTGGACCCAGGTAGTCCTCTCATCTCAGTCTCCCAAATTGCTGGATTACAGGCTTGAATCACCATGCCTGGCCAAAAACCTTTAAAAGATAAAAAATGATTTGCAAAAGACCTAATATATATGTACGTATGTGCATATGAACTTACATATATAATCACGTATATTAGTCCTCATAACAAAAAGTTGAAATCAGTTAATATTGGTTTTCTATCCTTGCACATGCAAAACATCATGCATGGGTGTACTTGTGTGTGTGTGCACATGCACAATGTCATTGAATGAAGAGATTTCCATTGAAACTGCTGTGGTAGGAAAAATTTAATCAACAAATAAAAAATCCAGTATAGCTTAGTATTAAGTACTTATTCCTTAGAAGTAATACAATAGCAGCCAAAATTCTTTCTGAAATTTGAGACAGCCATGAACATGTGTTTCTGATTTTATTCGCTAAGATGAGCAGATTTCCAGACATCACTAAAATAGAATCTTCAAAAACTTCAGTTCAAAATCTGGAGATATGATGAAAGTTTGGCAATATTTTCCAAGAAAATCTAGGGAATTTCTTTACCACCTTAATGTCTTAAATGGAAAAAAATGACTATGTTTGACAAAATAGTAAGTTTGCTTTCTGAGCTTAAAATCAATAGCTGCCTATCATATGCATTCTGAGCATATCATCCCATGCTGTCAGGCCAGCCACACTGCTTACAGATTCTCTCTGGGACAAACTAATTCTATAATCACTTTATAGCTTAGATACTTTCAACATGAAATATTGATGTCCTTGTAGAGGTTATTACATAACATATTAAAGGAAGGCTTAAATTCTACTGAAGTGTATGTACAATACTAATTGTGTAGTGGTACTGTGTATGTGTTAAGAATTTTGATGACTTCTCTAACAGAAGCAAATATTCATCTTTCATGTCTCATCTCAACCAAGAGTTTTGGTTCACTTAAAAATAAAAGACTAACTTTTTCCAATAAAATTAATCTTTCAACAGAACTATATTTCAAAATGAACTATGTTTAAATTTATCATCTTATCTTTTTAAAAAGATGGTCATTATAAGTCAAAGACAATCTTATTAAAAATGCATAAGAATATCATAAAATGTAGCTTAAATCAAATTGTTATGTATTCGGAATCATTAATACAAATTCTACCATAATTTAAGAAAAAATAATGAAAGGGAATAAAGAAAAGAGTACAAAATGTGTCACATAAAACAACATATACCAGGGTAGGTACTATAAAGTTTTATTTCTACAGCTTTGAAAGAAGCTAAAAACTCACTTGTGACTCTCCAGCTCATGAGTAATGTGGTCATTTCAAACTTGGAGTGATAAAACTTTATAGCACTCCAGTTCAGAACATATGTCAAATAGAGAAAAAGTAAATATCAAAATGAAATGTGACAAAACACTGGGAAAATTCCTATCCCTGTCATCTTACACCACTGTTCTGTTTTTGTTTGGGAGTTGGTGGTCAATTTTATTTTGAAATTTCTGTCTCAGAATCATGTAACAATTCGAATAATGGCTCTGATTAGCGTTAATGTAGAAAAGATGATTTGCTTTCTTTATGATGGTGTTAACATGTACTTCAGAAAATGTCACTGTTAGTATTGTAAAAGTAAGCACAGAAGCAATATTCCTGCAGTTAAACACCATTCTAAGTTATTCGACCTTCACACAAAAAGAAAGAAGACAAAGCAATTTTCTTTAAAAAATATTTTATGAGAGTATTTCCTTCCTTTTCTAAGGTTCTTACACTTTGTTACAATAAAATCCGCTGATCTATGCTATAAAAAAAAAAAATTATTTTATGGAGCTGGGCTCGGTGGCTCAGCCTGTAATCCCGCGCCTTTGGGAGGCTGAGGTGAGTGGATTGCCTGAGCCCGTGGGTTCGAGACCCGCCTGGGCAGCGAGACCTCATCTCTACAATAAATCAAAAAATCAGCCGGGTGTGGTAGCGCATGCCTGTAATTCCGGATACTTGGAAGGCTGAGGCGGAAGGATCGCTGGAGCCCAGCAGCCGAGGCTGCGGTGGCCGGGAGCGGCCACTGCACTCCAGTCTGGGCGACGGAGTGAGACTCCAACTCAAAAAATACATATATATATTTAATGGAATATATTAATTGTAGAGAAAATGCCATCTCTTTACAATGAGAGCTCAATATTTTCAAATGATATAGTTACCATATATTTTGTTTTATTTAATTTTTAATTTTTATTTTCTTTATTTTTAAGGTTGTGGGGTACAATTCAGGGTTAGGTATACAATTGTTCATTATGCAGGTACCCTTGTTGATGGGGTATGCCCCTCCCTCCCTTGCATTCTCCTTCAACTGCCAATCCATCTCCCACCCCCTGGCAGTTTCCCACTACTGCCAATCTCTTTATTATAATATTATGATAATTGTTCAAGTTTCACTTATGAGTGAGAGCACATGATACTCTGTTCTTTGTTTCTGTGATAGATCACTGAGTATGAGAGACTCTAAATCCATCCAAGTTGCTGCAAAATCCATAGTTTTGTCCTTTTTTATGGCTGCATAATATTCCATTGTGTATATGTACCACATTTTTTTTTATCCAGCCCAGCTTTGAGTTACCACATATTTTAAATTAGCATTAGCATCAGTTCTGGAAGGTCATAGTTTTTCTACTTAAGTTTCTGCTTGTATATACAGAGGACTTTATATAAATAGTGTCTGATCAGATTTTAGTTTATTAGTATTAATTAATTATATTTTGTCACTTAGACAACTTGTAAAACTTTAGAGCTATTCTAATTCTCACTTTATGTTCTTAGCTGTAGGGCCAGAATCTAATTAATCCTATTATTAATAGTCATTTAATTTTTTGCTATTCTGTTTCTTAGCCTAGAGGTTTCATAACTATGTATGAAAATGAGAAAAGCTGTCATTGATTAATACATGTGTGTTTTTATATTAATTGGGTAACTGCAATGTTACTACACATAGTAATCTAACTCCTTGATTGATGAGCTCATTGCTATACATGGAATCTTCAAATTGTCAAATGAAAAGCGCTGATCTTAGAGTTTATTTCCATGTTTTAACTTAATTGTCTGGGGATTTCTTCTTTGCCTATCACATAGACTTAAGAGATTTTGAGTTACTTGTTTTCTACTTAATTAAAAATTTAGGGAACTACAAATATCTTCTTATAGGCCATGATAACATGCCTAACCCTAGTAAACCAACTCCTTAAAAAAGTTTTTTGTTCTGAAATAATAATAGAAGTAAACCCCTTAAAATTTTAAAGCAGAGATTAATCGCTTATCACCCTTATAATTTTAAAGCAGAGATTAATCGCTTATCACCCTTATCAATAAAGTGCAGTATAATTCATCAGTCATTGATAAAATCATATTACAGATTAATCTGGGATTCACTCGATTGTTTCCATCAAATCTCCTTTCCTTCAAAAAAGAAGTTAGATGTCACCGGAAAATGCAAATCCAAAATAATGAGGATGATTTAGGAAAAGTTACTAAATGGTGTGTTTCTAATTTTTTAGATACTATAATATGCTGTTATTACAAACATTACTTTTAGAATGCAAACTCCCCAAACATTCATTTCACATGAGATAATTCACAATTACAACTATGTAAACTGTGATGAAATCATATCATTTAGATCCTTATTCAGCAGTACTTGGTATAAGCTTGTCACCTGGAAAGTTTAGTGCAAGACATATCTAGGGAAAAGGCATTTAGCTAGTGCTGCCCCAGTTTGAAACAGTGTCTAAAAAGTATTCACATAGCGTTTCTATCTAGCAAGGAAAAACCATATGTCCTTGTTCTTGAAACCAACAGCAGTAACAGTAACAGAAGTATAACAAGAACACCCATCTTGATCCTGTATGCCAAGTTTTATTCCAGAAAAGTTAGAATAATTGGACTTTAAAAACATGGTGGCCAGAGAGACTTTTTACCACAGTGATTTTATCCCTAATTTGTTTAATATATTTTCATCTAATTATAGTAGTAATTAGAACATTGTAAAAGTGTACAATATAGTACATATTTTCTTATTTTTCTTCTATTTTCAACAATTATATCTTATCTAAAATTTGTTTTTCTTTTCAGAGTGTTTCTATGATATTTCAATTTTTGTTACATAATTTAGTTTAAATTCCATATTTTTAGATAGAAAAATAATCAAGGATCTCTATTACATTCAAAAATGGGCCAATTTTTTTCCACATTGAGTTCAAAGCTGGTATTCTGGAATATAGTCAATGTATGCTAAATAATTTCAAGTATATTTAAAGGCTAATGTCTACAATATTAAAAAACTAAATCACCACTACTCATTATAATTGTTATGATAAAAAACAATATGGCCACTAGAAATGTGTTGCTATCAAGCACTTCAAATACAGCTAGTGCAATGGAGGAACCATATGTTTTATTTTACTTTTACTACTTTAAATTTAAATTTATTTTTGCCATCATCAGGTGACTGCCAAATTGGAAAACTCAAGTCTAGAAATAATTATTAATAAATGTATACATTTTTAATAGTACATATATCATAAGGGTTATATGTGCAGAAACATAAATAAATGGTTGCAGTCTTACTGCTATATAACAACTAAAATCAAAACTTTCTATGACTTAAAAAAATACCACAGTTTCTTGTTTCATTTCATGAATGTGAGAAACCCAGACATTTATGAACATAATTTTGAACAAAAATATCATTCATATTGAACCAATTATTTACCAATTTCTGCAATTATTTACCCGTTTCTGATTTTTTTCCTCAAAAGTTATCTAAAAAGGCAACTTAATCCTCTGCATTTTGTAATTGCTTATTGTTAATGCTCCTATTTATTTTCTTCATGGAACTTTTGCAAAACAATTATTGCAGAATACGGTATACATTTTGTCATTCTTTTGAAATACAACACTTTTTTGCTGTCAAATCTATTTATTTACATTAATGACAAGTGCATACTTAATAATTGGAGGGAAACAATCAAGAACTTTTTTAAAGTAGCATCCACTTGATGCAGATCTGCAATTTAATAGAAAACTGATTTTTTAATATGTATTTGCAACCCAAGAAGCAATAATGCCAATAGATTTAATGATCAGATTAAAAATCCAAGCAATGGGAAGTAAGATAACACACTGCCTTCAAAGCTATGGTTAAAAAAAAAAAAAAAGAGTGCTTGCACATTTCCTCACGTACCTGGAAAAGATTATGTACCCAGATTTGCTTGCACAAAAATCTGCATGCCTAATTTAAATTGTTTTGATTGTGTAATAGACTTACCTCTGGTCATTTCTAAAGATAAATTAAGATGAATGTTCTCATTGAGAGCACAATATCCTCTGTGATATTTCTAAATAAATTGCCTTTTCCAAATTGTCTGAGTAGAGAATTCCCAAATGATGGTTTTCAAAGTAAAAGGGGCACTAAATATATTATGTTCTTCTTATAGTTTTAATTTCCTGTTCTTAAAAACAGGCTGTCTTGATTTTATATTGCATTCCAGTAGAAAAATTTACAGTGTACTTTACTGAAATCAATTTATTTTGCCCAATATTGGAACAATGCACTGTAGCTTGGGATCACTCTTTTGACAATGCTTCCATTTCATCCCTATACTGATTTATATCTAATATTGAGGAAAATTAGAAAACAAAGTATTTCTGGATTGGTACAATTACAAAGTCAAGACAAAAGGTCACAGTTTTTAAGTAAAAAAACCTAACTTTAGAACCTGACTTTTAAAGTAAGTAGTTGGACAAACCATTTAGATAAGTGCTCTTCAAGACATCTGTGGGTTGTGAAACCCATTTATGTGAAATGACTGTCATTAATTAAAAAAATAAAATAGAAAAAAATGGAATACAATTATTAAAGTGGGGCTACAAATAGTAAGGATGTTAGTTTTTATAAAATGTGTGTGTGTGTGTGTGTGTGTGTGTGTGTGTGTGTGTGTGTGTGTGTGTGTGAGAGAGAGAGAGAGAGAGAGAGAGAGAGAGAGAGATGAGTTTACTGGATAATAATGGTTCTCACCGTTTTCTTTTAAATTGGGTTGTGGACAGTGTAGGTGATAAAAGATTTATTTTCTCACCCATCACAAAGTTCATGGCTGAGACCCCTACATCAAAAAAGTTTAATAAGAGAAAAGCACACAAATTTATTTAACGTAACTTTTACATAACACCGTGACATGGGAGCCTTCAGAAAAAAAGAATCAAAGAAAAAGGGGAGACCTTGTGTATTTTAATGCTAAATTTGATGAAGAGTGAATAACTATGCAGAGGTATGAAGTATAGACTGGAGAACAAGAGGGTTTA
This sequence comes from Carlito syrichta, assembly GCF_000164805.1. NCBI lineage: Eukaryota > Metazoa > Chordata > Mammalia > Primates > Tarsiidae > Carlito > Carlito syrichta. The sequence goes on along the minus strand of NW_007252296.1, from coordinate 21,516 downwards.
ATCTAATGGTAATAAACTTGGGGGAACTTAGCAAGGCCTATTAGTTCAGGCTTTTCTGTGTTCTAGTGTGACTTTCCTTTCCTCTGGGTATAAGCCATGTGAGGTTTTATGATTTACTTCAGAGGAAGGCAAGGTAATTCTTTTGTGACCAGAGGAGAAGGGTGGGAAAAGGTCAAAGAGAGTTTCTTCTACTATTTCCTTAAATGCCAAGGTACCATATTTTGGGGTGACATGTCCTGAAAACCATCAATAACAAACAGAAAGAAGATGAAAGCCTTGGATTATATAATAAACAAGATTATTTAATCATCTGAACTTTGGAGTCCTGAGAGCCTTAGATAGAATTCTGATTCTGTTACCGTTTAACCTCGGGAAAGTTATTTAATTATTCTCTGCTTTGTTTCTTTCACATGTAAAATGAGGTTGCTCATAATGTCTGTTTCAAAATGGTGCCTTAAAATTTATTGACAGTACATATGAAATGTCTGTAAAACTTATAATAGCCTGTAATAACTTGCTTAATATAAGTAACTGCATTTTTGTTAAAAATCCTTCATCTTAGCTGCTTGCTACCCAGATACAGACGACCATGCGTGTGACTAAAGAAGATTCGTTGTACTCACAAACCCACATTCCTGTTTCCTATAAACTGTTTCTCCTGACTGTTTGGAAACTCCCTAGCCACAAGTTCCATGTAATTGTATGCTTTATTATCTAAATTCAACGCCTTGCAAAACTCCATTGTTACATTCTCATATTATAAGTCTATATTTTGTTAGTGACTTAACTAAGATAACTCTGTGACCTAACCAAGGTAACTCCATTGTATAATAGTCCTTCCACATTGTCTCCATGGAACTGCCCTAATTGTTCCAGTCACTGGCTGTGCCTGGGACATAAAGTTAATCAAAACTCCCTAACAATCAAAAGTTCCCATTTTGGTTGCTAAGTTGCTAGTTTATGGTTGCTAAGTTGCTATGTATCCTTGTGGTTTTTGCCTTTATAAGTTCACTACCTGCTTCACTTGGAGCTGAAAACCCTTTAGGACAATAGTCCGCTCTTGATCCGGAATGAATAAAGGACTCAATTAAATTCTCTGAATAATGGCAATCTACCTTCTTGAACTCCGGTCATAGCACATATATATATATCCGAAATATCAATTTCAATTCCCTTGTAAGATAACTGGATCATATGGTAATTCTACTTTTAGTTTTTTGAAGAATATCTATAATATTTTATAAAATGGTGTAGTAATTTACATTTCCACCAACAGTGTATAAGGCTCTCACCACAAAAAAATGAAAAGTTGGTGAGGTGATAGATAGGTTAATTAGCCTGATTGAATTTTTCTACAATATACACATAACTTAAAACATCACTTTGTACCACATACATACACTCAATTATTATCAATTAAAATATATAAATGAATATATTAAATGAGATAGCCCATGCAAATTCATTATAATAACATCTGACAATTAATGAAGGCTAATCATTAGTATTACATCTCTATCCTATGATCTTTGAGTTACTTTAGGTTTTAGTTTCAATGACTCGTATGTATTTTTTATTTGTTTTTAACTTAAATGCAGTGCAAAACACTGTGTTTTAAAACATGTACATAGAAACTTTATCTGAAATTCCTAGTTATGTGATTTTGGTAAAAGGAACATTTTTATGAAAAAAATTGAAGCCGGGCTCGGTGGCTCAGCCTGTAATCCTGTGCTTTGGGAGGCTGAGGTGAGTGGATTGCCTGAGCCCGCGGGTTCGAGATCTGCCTGGGCAACTTGGCGAGACTTCATCTCTACAATAAATTTTAAAAAATAAATTAGCCGAGCGTGGTAGCGCACACCTGTAATTCCGGCTACTCGGAAGGCTGAGGCAAAAGGATCACCGGAGCCCAGCAGGTCGAGGTTGCGGTGGCCGGGAGCAGCCACTGCACTCCAGTCTGGGCGACAGAGTGAGACTCCAACTCAAAAAAAAAAAAAAAAAAAAGAAAAGAAAAGAAAAGAAAAAAAATTGAGGGCAACAAGCACTTGTCTATTTTTTCTGACATGAATTTCTCTGTTTATGAAATGTCACTGACTGTCAAGATTTGGCCTAGTCCTGCTTTTATCATGTCTGTTGCCTTATTAAATAGAAAAAAAAAATTGTGTTAGGCATTGGGAGGGAAGGAGATAGAGTTGGATGATTGCTTCATACAATACTGGAAATATTTTCTGGAGACCAGTCTTCATATTTCCATTGAAGAAGGCTATGGTCTTATATCCTGAGGCAGGCCAAGTGAAACAGTATCATTCATAAAGACTTGTACAGTAGGTATAACACTATATTGGTTGTTTTAGGCAATAGCTTAGACTTTATAAAACAGCTAATCCCTGGAAAATATTAGGTGCCCACATAATAAACTCTTGAAATAGCTTTAGCCCCCAAAAAATAATGTTTGAAAATTTAAGGCTAATTACTTCCAAATCAAAATAAATTAGAGTGTAACTTAACTCTGGCCTTTGATATGGTAAATTGCCAATTATAGCTATCTATGTTGGATTTAAATTGAATTAGATTAAACTGTGACCCAGTGATTTTCTGACTTCTTATGTGGTCAATGCAAACAGTTATATTTAATGGTGGTAAAGCTGAGATAAAAATGTTAAATGTAAGAGTCAATTGCAAGGTCATTTTTTTTCCAAGTAATGAAAACATAGTACTTGATCCACTGTAAAATTACAAGATAATGACTGAGTCTTACAGAGTAGCTCTCAAACCTTGTTCAATGTGCCCACACTGATTTAAGCAATGATAAAGTATCATTTCAAAGATTAAATAATGACAAGGAGTGCAAATTACATATTAGATGATGCCACAAATTATAAGTTTTAAAATTCTCAACAGACATTTTGGGATAAAAATAATGAAAAAAAAGTGTTCAATCTAAGGTGGATGGTACCTATATATAATTTTGATAGAAATAATTATTTATAAATCCTGTTATGTTAAAAAAGCAATTCAATAAATAAATAAATTTAATAAATACATCTCTCTATATATTAGAGACAGAGTCATGCTGTCTCCCAGACAGGAGTGCAGTGGTGTGATCATAACTCACTGTAGCCTCAAACTCCGGGGCGCAAGCAATCTTCCCATTTCCACCTTCTGAGTAACTAGAACCACACGTGTGTGTGACCATGCCCAGCTTACTATTTTTAATTTTTTGTAGAGATGGGGATCGCACTAGGCTGACCAGGGTGGTCTCTGACTCCTAATCTCAAGCAATCCTTCTTCGTTGGCCTATCAAATCACTGAGATTACAGGCATGAGCCATCACGCCCAGGTCATTTGAAAATTTTATGAAAGTTTTTATATTACTTTCCAAAGTATCAAATTCCATTTGTATCATTAATAAGAAAGTATCATCAAGTACTTTAAATTGCCTAGACAACGGTAGGAGACTAGTACATGCCATCCCCTAATATGCCAATTTGACTTAAAGACTATTTTAAGCTGGGGCAATTCAGAAGAAGTAGATATAATAAAAAGCTTTCTGCCTTCCCCCATTTGCCTAAAAGCAAGACATGAATGTACAAAGTTATTCGTCCTCTCCTCTCTACTAGAAAAGAAAATGGTTGATCACCAGAGAAAATTTTAGATCTTTATCAGCCTGGAGATGACACCAGAAGAATCTACATAGAAAACTTTGCCAACTAGCCTTTATTTACCATTAGTTTCCAATATTTTTGCCTTCCTGCCATTTACCACCCCTTAGAGACTCAAGGTCATTTTCCTTGGTCTTGTCACTTTTCTGAAAATGTACATGTCTTTGTTAAAGTTGCTATATAAACCAGTGTTTGAAGATATAACTTTAAGATTTATTCATTTTTCATTAGGTATTCTCCATATACATGAGATATGTATGTCAATAAACTTCCATAGTTTTTCTTTTGTTAGTCTGTATTTTGTTATAGTGATCCCAGTTAAGAAGGGGCCTTTCCCTATAAGGGTAGAGGGAAAATTGTTTTTTTTTTTTATATATACAATTTGTTTGTTGAATGTGTATTCACCAAATTGTTTAACTGATGAAGAATTTACCTGATGAGTGTGATTAGTGTCAGCAAGTGGCTTTTCTAAGGTTTTCTTCTCAATTTTATCTAATTTGATCTAGCCACATTCAGATTTTAATTACTTTAAGGCTCTCTAAACTACCTACCATATATATATATATATATATATATATATATATATATACACACACACACACACATATACATTTTTATATATATCTCTATATACACACACACACACAGAGAAAAAAAAAAATACACATACATATATCGCTCTTGTGTGTGTGAGAGATATATGTGTGTGTGTGTGTGTGTATATATATGTATATATATATATATATATATATATATATATATACACACACACACACACATATACATACATCTCACAAACATACAAATGCTACATATGTATTCTTATTTTTTATTTTCTCTGCATTTTTGTTAATTTATTGAGGTTCTTGAAAAAATACATTTCTTTTATAATACTTTTGAAAATAGTCATTGATTTTTATATTATAGAGTTCCAAATTTCACCTACTTGCAAGGTACTACATATGACATGTTCTCCAGTAATTAAGCAATTTAAAGAATTTCTTATATGCATTGCTTTATTCTAACATGAATATTACATGAATGTCTACTCTGTGTTACATACATATAGCTAGTAATATAAGACAGTGGGCAGAGTCTGTGTAAACTGTAACTTATGGCATTGGTGGGGATGTAAATACAACTGTGATGAAAATCAGTACAGAGAATTCTTAAAGAACTAAATATAGATCTACCATTAGATCCACTGATCCCACTACTTCGTATCCACCCAAAGAAAAAGAGGTCATTAAACAAAAAAAAACACCTGCACTCACATGTTTATTACAGCATAATTATAATTGCAAAGATGTAGAATCAACCTAAATGCTCATCAACTGATCAGTGGGTAAAGAAAATTACACACACACACACACACACACACACACACACACACCATGGAGTACTATTCAGCCATAAAAAGAAGGAAATAACGTATATTGATTTTGCAGTAATTTGAATGGAAGTAGACAACATTATCCTCAGTAACATAATGCAGGAACAGAAAACCAAATACCACATGTTGTTACTCATAAGTGGAAGCCAAAACACATCCACAAAGACATATAGAATAGTATAATGGACATTGGAGACTCAGAAGGGTGAGAATGGAAAGAGAATGGAAAAAAGTCAGCTATTGGGTCAATTTTGCACTAATAGAGGTGATGGGTACACTTAAAACCTAGACTTTACCACTATACATTGCATTCACATAACCCAAACCCATAGGTATCGCTAACGCTATTGAAAAAGAAAAAAAAAAAAAAAACAACCCAAAACCAAAGTGTAGATCATGGGCTAATAATGAACGTTTTAGAGACATTTTCAATAATTATTCTACATGTTATCATACTTTGAAGTGTGAACCTTTAAAACATAAATAAACTAGAAATTCAGTATTCTTACACTATTCCAAGGATTTATACATGCAAGTTCAAAGCCCAAATAATTAATATTTGTTAAAACACAACCATTTCAGAGGAAACAAATTCATCATGATAGGGGTAGGGAGAATTTGGGGAGAAAATGTTATTTTTAAAAGCTTAAGTTGGTAATGAAAGTGCCTTTCCATGTTTATCTATTGATGACTAATGCAGAAGAATAAAATGTTGAGTCACTTGAAGAAATGTCTTCTGACCAAATTCTGTTTCTGGCCTGTGCTCATCTGACATGAGAACAGATCCATTGTGACAGGCTTGTCGTGCCATGTACACATGTGTTAAGTAAAGAAAACAAATAACTTTTTTTTTTTTTTACCACTCCCCCTTGTAATTTCATTGAAATGTGCCTTTCATTCCTTTTTCCATATCCTTTCCTGGGCTAGTCCTACACAATATCAAAACTATTGAGAAATAGTGATGAGGTAACAAATTCATTATCAATTTGTAAGCTAAACTACTAACATGGGCAAATATATATTCTGTGGGAATTTTATTCTTACTGCTTTGGGTTATAGAGGGGAACTTACATAGAGAACTTCCATTTTTATTCAATTCACAATTCTTAAAATAATCATGCTTTATTCAATACTGCTCATTATATACACTTTGAATTTGGCTTCAAAAATAGTACATTCTGTTCTAATTTATGTAATATTCCCAAATGCATGCAATTGTTTCAAATTAAGATTTTAGACAATATCCTGATATATTACACTTAGGTTGTCTAGCCAATATATTTCTTAAGGATTCCATGTTAGCTACATTTTCTAGTCTCCCATGCAATTCGGTTCAGTCATATAACTGGGTTCAGACCCATGGAATGTTGGTGGAAGTGACGAAAATCTGTTCCTGACCTCGTCACACTTTTTAATACGGCAGTCACTGGCTACATGTAGCTATTGAGCACCTGAAATATGGCTATTCTAAGAATCTGAGATGTACTGAAAGTGTAAAGTACACAATGGATTTTAAAGAAGCAATATATGAGGGGGACGCAAGAAAAATCCAGCATTACCTTTGGGAGTGTGGGCTCCTTGTAGTGCACTCAGAGTTTCTTCCTCTGGATCAGTCAACCAAAGTTTTTATATAGAAGTTTTGAGGAGGTTGCATCACGATTTGTGGAAGAAACTTCCTGAGTTGTGGCAAACAGGTGATTTGGTTCTTGCACCATGACAATACACTTGCCCACACTGTGCTGAATTTTCAGCAGTTTTTGTTTTATATAAAAAGTCAACATTTATTTTTAAAGCATTTCAAGGGATGTTTGTTTAGTTAACATATTTCTACAATATTTATTGAGATAAAATACACTTAACATAGAGTTTATTATTTTAAATATTTCTGAGTACACAGTTCAGTGGTATCAAGCATACTAATATTGTGAAATCTTCACCACCATCCGTCTCCAGAACTCTTTTCATCTTGCTTTTAAAAAATTTTTTATTTTAAATATGTGGAGTACAATTCAGGATTGGGTGTACAAGTGGTGGTTGTATAGATAAAGTTTGGAACTCTCTTTGGTCCCCACTTCGCCTGGTTTGAGATCACATATTCTTATTGATGTTGTGTCCTCTCCCTGTCCCCTGGCAGTATACCACTACCACCAATCCCTTTCTTATAGTATTATGGTAAATGTTCAGATTTGCTTATGTGTGAGAACATGTGGTACTCTGTTCTTTGTTTCTGTAATAGATCACTGAGTATTACAGACTCTAAATCCATCCAAGTTGCTGCAAAGTACACTTATTTGTCCTTTATGGCTGCAAAATCTTCTACCATGTATATATACTACATTTTTCCTATCTAATCCAGTTTTGATGGACAGCATGGTTGGTTCCATGTTTTTGTTATTGTGAATAGTGTTGCAATAAACATATGTGAACAGATATCTTTTTTGTAGAATGATTTAAGTTCCTCTGGGTATATTCCCAGTAGGGAGATTGCAGGGTCATATGAAAGGTCAATATCTAGCTCTTTTAGAAATTGCCACACTGTTTTTCATAGAGGTTAGCCTAATTTGCTTTCCCACTGACACTGTAGAAACATTCCCTTTTCTTGGCATCCTCACCGGCATCTATTATTTTTTGTTTTATTAATGATAGACATTCTTATTTGGATTAGGTTGTATCTCAATATAGTTTTGATTTGCATTTCTCTGATGATTAGTGAGGCTGAGCACTTTTTAATGTATCTGTTGGCTGCCCTCATTGAGAAGTGTCTATTCATGTCTTTTGCTTACTTTTTCAAGGGGATGTTTGTTTATTTTATTTTGGTATGTTTCAGTTCCTTGTAGATCCTGGATGTTAGGCTATTGTCAGATATATAGTTGGCAAATAGATTTTCCCATTTTGTGGGCTGTGTCCCTGTTCTCTTGATGCTTACCTTTGCTTGTGGAATTTTTTCAGCTTAATGATGTCCCACTTGTCTATCTTATCTCTTATGGCATGGACATCTGGGGTTTTGATCAGAAATTGGTTGTCTGCTCAGTTTTCCATAAGGGTGTCTCTTGCATTTTCAAATATTCTTATAGTTTGAGGTTTTATGTTTAGGTCTTTGATCCATTTAAAGCTGATTTTTGTGTAAGGTGATAGGTAGGAGTTCTATTTCAATCTTCTGCTTGTAGTCAGTCAGTTTTTCCAACACCATTTACTGAGTAGGTTCACCTCTCCCCAGTAGTTGACAGTGAAGGCTTTGTTGAAAATGAGTTGGTTGAGAAACTAAGACTTTGCTTCCAGAATCTCTGTCCTGTTCCTTGGTCTGTATGCCTGTTCTTGTATCAATACCAAGCTGTTTTGATCATTGTAACCTTATCGTAAAGTTCAAAGTCTGGAAATGTGATACCCCCAGCTTTGTTTCTTTTGCTGAGGATTGTATTGGCTATTCATGGTCGTTTATGTTTCCACATGAATTTTTGTATTGTCATTTCCAAGTCTGAGAAGAATGATGTTGGTAACTTAGTGGGTATTGCATTGAATCTGCAGATTGTCTTTGGTAGGATGGACATCTTAACAATGTTGATTCTTCTAATCCATGAGCATGGAATATTTTTCCATTTGTTTGTGACATCTTGGACTTTGAGCAGTTTTGTAGTTTTCATTGTAAAGGTTTTCACTTCTCTGGTAAGGAAGATGCAGAGGTATTTCATTTTTGGTTTCTATTATGAGTGGGATTAAGCTTTTTATTTGGCTTCCTGTTTGTTCTCATTCTGCAGTTTTGTTTTAGGAAACTTATCCATGCTGTGGTGTAACCACAGCATGTTTCTTAGTGATTACCATAGTCTACCTTCAACCCATTATTCCCGAGTGCCAGATTTCCAGATTTCCTACCTTTGGAAGACTGAATGTCTCAGGCCTAAAAACTCAGTACACCCTGAATCAAGTTCATCTTGTTCAGCAGTTTTTGACCAAAAGCAGTATGACCCTTATGCCCCAACCTCCATATTCACACAATCTTCCTCCAAGGGAAATGTTTTGCCAATGTAGAGAGGTGAAACAAAAAATGGCAGAAGCACTAAAATACATAAAAGCTGATGGGTTCAAAAATTGCTTTAAGCAGTGCAAAAAGCATCTCTATAGCATACTCTATACTCTATAGAGTACTTTGAAGGTGACTGAAGTTTAAACATGAAAGATAAATATATAACTATATAAATAAATTCCAGGTTTTCAGGGTCCCTCTTCTTAATAAATAATATAGAATACCACATTAATAACATTTTGCTTACATGTTGAATGTATAATTTTTGGTTTTACATATGTTAATAAAATATATTATTAAAATGAGTTAACCTGTTACCTTTTAGTTTTTAAATGTGGCTACACAAAAATTACAAGCTATGTAAGTGTTTTGCATTAAATTTCTTTTGGGTAATGTTGCCAAACTTCTCAATGTTCCCATACATCTTTCTACTCTAACACATCCTCTATTCATTTCTTCACCATTAATTATTCATCAATATTTATTGAGAATCTGCTGTGTTCCAAGTACTCTTCTAATAATCACCTACAGACAAGATAGAGAATGGGACATGTGGCTTTATGATCAAAAAGGAAGAGATTATCTCATATAGGAACTGAATTTTATGAAAAGATTTTTGTGCTCAGACTTCAATCCCTGTCAGAACAAGAAAGAGGAGTGACTATAATGTAACTTTCTAAATGATATTTTTGAGAACTACAGATGTTGGCTTCTGCCTATTTTAAAGAATGAGCACACAGAATTATGAAATATTAAAAGACTCTTGTGCCTCATTCCTTGGACTTCAAGGACTGTAGCATTCTGGCAATGTCTATGAATCTCCCAGGACTTCAGTGTCTTTGGTGATAGCTCTGAAACGGGAACACACAGTTTTAGAAACAGTTTAAGTCTGACTATATGGACTTACTGCTGATACAAACATGTTTTTGTTAGTCTTTTACAAATATAGATAACCACTCACAAACCATTCCTCACTTCCAATTACCATACAAGGACTTTAGACATTCAGAGTTCTCAGACTATTTTTCTTTTGTAAAGAAAATATGCATGGCTCCTCTACAAATACTTTCATTGTGTATTACTTTGTTAGACACTCTCTTTCTTGCATTCAACCAACTCTTTCCTACATAATATTCATTCCAAGTATATTAAAACCTAATAAAAAACAGCTAGCTTATTAAAAATAAAATAAAGCAAAACAAAACCAAAGTATTCTAATAATTAATATGAGAATAGTATCACTTAGTTGATTGTCTACTTTTCCTAAACAACCCCAATACTTATGACTTTTCTTATAAGACTATTTTCTTGATATGTTAAGCATTGTTCTGTTTATTATGTTAGTTAACCTAAAAGAGTTTTTTCAAAATCTTAATTCTTCATTTTTATGTATTTTAAAAATATAATATCAACATCGTACTTTAATACGAATACAGTTTGCTATAAAAATTTCAGGCTGGTCACAGTGACTCAGTCTGTAATCCCAGCACTTTGGGAGGCTTAGGTGAGTAGATTGCCTGAGCCTGCAGGTTCAAGACCAACCCAGGCAACTTGGTGAGAATTTATCTCTACAATCAAATAAATAGATTTTTAAAAAATTAGCCAGGCGTGGTAGTGCAAGCCTGCAGTTCCGGCTACTTGGAAGGCTGAGGTGGAAGGATCACCAGAGTCCAACTGGTCACTGCTGGGATGGCCATAAGTGTGCCACTGCACTCCAGCCTGGGCGATGGAGTGAAACTCCAACTCAAAAAAAAAAAAATTTTTTTTTAATTGCGAAAGAATGACAGTGCTCATGATTATACTCCAAAAGTTTACAAAATACTTTTTGGATGGCATAGTTAGCCCTAGCACTTAGATATATGCATCTATAATCCAGTGTTTGGGTTGTTTTTTATTCAGAAAGTAAAAGTGTAGACAAATTATCAGCTTGACATAATTAGGCAAATTCAATGTGAGATTATTTTTCTGAAAAACTTATGGAAAAGAAAATTCTCAGGGACCTCTGTACCAGGTACTCTAAAACTGAACAACACATGAGAGAATGTAGTCCTTTTTAACCACAGAAATCAGGCAGAAAATGTTGCTATTTATCAAGAATAAAATCTTTCTGATTTTATATATTTGGGGAAGTGGAAAAAATCTAGCACTTGTTTTGTAAGTTACCCTATTTGCTTTGTTTCTTGAAACTGCTAATTAGTATCCTATAACAAAGGTGAAATAGAAAATATAGTGTGTAAACTACTCATACAATCTAATTGTTTAGGACTCAGATTATTAGGCAGCATTCTTAATAATTTTTAAAGTTGTTTTGTATTTGTTTGTTTTCTTTTTTAAAAATTCAAACTACTGACTTATTCGCTTAGATGACAGGTTTGTTCTTTAGGGGACATATTGAAATGCCCTACATTAACAATCTCTGAATAAATTCTCAATATCTACTACCATAGTTACTCTAGTTACATAGCTCATCTAAAATATTATCTGAAGCAATTTTCATTTTAAGTGCTTCTTTCACAATATATGTGCATATTATGTGGCAAGGCAAACTTTAACATTAAGGAGATATTGCCGACATTGAAATTTGTATTCAATTATTCAAAAGTCAGTTATAATACTAAAATCAGTAATATAAAACATCCTGCTTTGACTTTCTTGAAAGACAGATGCTAAATCAAATTTACTTGAAAACACATATTAAATCAAACATTTTTATCCTTGTGTAGTAAGCAATACTCCAGATTCCTGAAAAAAATTAGAGTAAACCTAGACCAACATTCACTGTTACTAAGTACATATATTTTTGCTTCAGTATTAGAAAATATATTAGTAGCCGGGCTCGGTGGCTCAGCCTGTAATCCCGCGCCTTTGGGAGGCTGAGGTGAGTGGATTGCCTGAGCCCGTGGGTTCGAGACCCGCCTGGGCAGCGAGACCTCATCTCTACAATAAATCAAAAAATCAGCTGGGCGTGATAGTGCATGCCTGTAATTCCAGCTCCTTGGAAGGCTGAGGCGGAAGGATCGCCGGAGCCCAGCAGGTCGAGGCTGCGGTGGCCGGGAGCGGCCACTGCACTCCAGTCTGGGCGACAGAGTGAGACTCCAAAAAAAAAAAAAAAAAAAAAAAAAAGAAAATATATTAGTATGGATTTTTAAAAATTGTTAAAATTTTATTTGAAGCTTGTCCATAAAACAAGAGGGAGAAACTTTTTTTAAAAAAAGACAAATTTATAGGCATAAAGATAACAGGAGAAGAAAAATTAACAAACTCATAATGATAGCAAATTTTGGAAAGTACTTCCTTGCTTTATGGCACAGAGATCTCAGGTTCACCTACTATATTCTCTGGTCAGGATTAGGAATCTAATATTCCTTTAATGAGCTCTCTCTCTCTTTTTTTAACGTGGAATGAAATTGAGCAATGAACATCTGAGTACCAGGTGTACCTATTGCTACTAGGCCTTCAGAATTGACAGAACTATATTTCCAATTAATATATTCAAATTTATTGTTAGTTTTTTATTGAAGATTTAACTTTATATAGCTTTTTCCAATTTTTTGTTTATAATTTGGTTTCTTCCTAGCTCTCTTCTTCTTCTATATTTAGTGTTTTTCTGTTTATTTTTGTCTTTTTTCTATTATGATGATGCATAAGTTCGCAGCGCTTTTTTTGGGCATGTAACAATGTGGTGTTGGGAGTTTGTTTATCATTTGCCATTTGTAATAACAATGTTGTGCTTGTGAATTCGTGTGGCATTTTGCAGATTTGAAGAATATTAGTGCTATTTGTGCGCTAAAGAAGATGGTGTGTCAAGTGGCAAAAAAGAACACTTCTGACATATTCTTCTGTTTGAGTTTAAAGAGGAGTAAAGGCAGCTTGAAACATTTATGCTGTGTATGGGAATGCCCTTGGGGAAAGCACTGCAAAAAAGTGATTTTTGTCATTCCAAAGAGGGCCACTTTGACCTGAGTGATTCTCCACATTCAGGAAGACCATCTCTCTTTGATGAAGACCATTTAAATGCTGTAATCCATGGCAAATGTGGTGAACTGTGACCAGTCAACCCTCCTGAGACATTTGCATTTCAAACGAATGTCAATAAAAACGCTATAAATTTATGCATCAATCAATATATAAACTTTTTATAATCAACTTATCTAATTCCAGAAAATAAATATTGCTTATTATATTGGAGTGCCATTTAATTTATACATTAACTTTAAAACAATGGCTAACTTCATGATGCTAAGTCATTCTCTTCAAAACAAAACGTGTCTTTCTCCTTGATTTGGTTTGCGTCTTTTAGCAGCATTTTAAACATGGGTTTAAAATGTTCTTGCTAAATGTGTTTATTGTTTTCGTTGTTATAAATGGGTGCATTCCATAAATAGTATCATCTAGTTAATTATCAGTTATAACGTGAAGTATCTTCTTTTTTTTTGAGTTGGAGTGTCACTCTGTCGCCCAGACTGGAGTGCAGTGGCCGCTCCCGGCCACCGCAGCCTCGACCTGCTGGGCTCCGGCGATCCTTCCGCCTCAGCCTTCTGAGTAGCTGGAACTACAGGCACGCGTTACCACAACCGGCTAATTTTTTATTTATTGCAGAGATGAGGTCTCGCCAAGTTGCCCAGGCGGATCTCGAACCTGCGGGCTCAGGCAATCCACTCACCTCAGTCTCCCAAAACGCAGGATTATAGGCTGAGCCACCGAGCCCGGCTACATGAAGTATCTTGATCTTGCATGTGATTTTATATTCTGCTAACTTATTAAGTTATTTTACTGGTGTTGTCTTATATTGGTATTTGTGTTTGTTAACATTATTGGTTTTATTTTTCAGGTAAACAGTTATATCTGCAAATTGAGATACTGCTATTGCTTCATGAAATTATTTTGCCTTGAATTGGTTTATCTTGACTAGTTGTAATGACTAATACTTCCAACACAATGATAAGTATTAATGGAGATAGCTAAAGTACTCATATGCTTTACATGTCTTAAGCCAGAATGCATTAGATGGGACTTTTTAAAAGAATGTACTGACTTTTTAACTGAACTATATCTGCATAGTATAATATGTTAGCAGATGTATTCAATGATTTATTTTTATTTTAAGTGTTTCTTTTAACCAGGAAAAGTGTTTAATTTCATCAAATATTAGCATCTCATACTTAAATGTAAGCAAAAAGCTAGGATCACTAGATAATTTGAGGAATAACTCAAAAATATAAAAAGTTCCCTAAAATAAAATATACAAAAATAGAAATAAAAATAAGAAATTATGAAAACATAAGCAATATAAGTAAAAGAGAATTGTGAGATAACTACAATTAAAATCCACAGAATATTAAAAATAAATGATTATGTTTTCTAGAACAAGTTCATAAAAAATATAAAAATAAACAAAAAGACCTAGTTAGCATCATATTTAAGGTGAGAAATGAAAACTTTTTCAGTGAGATCAGAAAAATGCAAAGATGTTTCCTTTCATCAATCCTTTCCAATATCACATTGGAAGTCCTAGCTAATGAAATAAGACAAGAAAAGTAAATAATAGGTATATTCATTGGGAAAGTAAAAACAAAGTTTTTTTAAAAGAGATGATATGATTATCTATGTAGAAAATCTGAAAGAATGAATGCAAAAAACGTCCTGAAAATAATAAATAGCAAATTTGTAGGTACAAAGTTAATATACAAAAGCCAATTTTTTTCTTATATACCAGCAATGAACAAGTGAACTTTGAAATATACATTAGTACCTTCAAAAATAAAATATTTAGATATAAATTTAACAAAAACTATACAAGATCCATATGGAAAATAATTATCAAACTGTGATGAACTAAACCAAAGGAGATCTAAATAAGGAGATACACAGTGTTCACGGATAGAAAGACCCAGCATGCTATTTTGTGGACATAGACAAACTGATTCTATAGTTTAAATGATGATACAAAAGACTCAGAATAGCTAACTCAATATTGAAAGAGAAGAACAAATTTGGACAGCTGACACTAACTGACTATAAGTGTTTTTATGAAGGAGTAGTAATCAAGATGGTGTGGTATTGTGAAAAGAAAAGACAAATGGATCAATGGAACAAAACAGAGAGGCCAGAAATAGACCCACATAGATACAGTCAATTGTTATTGACAAAGGAACAATGGAAATACAAGGGAGCATAGAAAGACTTTTCAACAAATGGTGCTAAAACAGCAGAACATTCACATGCAAACAAACAAACAAAAAACAAATGTAGACTTAGATCTTGCACCCTAGATAATCATGAGAGTCAAAGATGAAGTGAAATCCAGGGCACTTTTATTGAATTTGTGTGTGCGTGTGCCCCCCCACACACACTTCAGGGGGCACTTGTACCCTCTATCTTTTTTTAATGGAATTGCTTTATTTATTTATTTTTCCTTGTGTTTACATTTCAGAATATGAAAATAAATACACTTTTCTTGAAAATACACTACAATGAAAATTATTTCCAATGATTTCCCATAGGAAATTTGCTTGTACTTTGTCACCAAACTGTCTCTTCCAATATTCTTTCTTATCCTAGTAAATAGCCACCCAACTTTTCTTTTGTTCATACTAAAACTGTTTTCTCCACCCTCTGAATCTCTGTATCAAGTCTGCCAGCATTCTGTTGTCTCTACTTTCAGTGTATATCTAAAATATAACTATTCCTCCCCAGGTCCATGGATACCAACCTAATTCTAGCCACACACCCCTTCAGCCTGACCTGAAAGCTATCCTTTAACTCAACTCTCTACTTCTACCTTTGCATCCTACATTTGAACTTACATTATTTCTGGCAACTGCTCAAACTCTCAACTCTCCTAGTATTTTATAATATACAACCCAAGACCTTTATGATGGTCAATAAGGCCCTACCTGACTTGTTTCCCTAATACCAGTCCACCTGTAGCTCTTACTGCTCTCCTCCAGGCACTCTACGCCAGGAATCCTGAATGCCTTCCTCTCCCTAGAACACATACTCCCTCCTCAGGGCATTTGTGCATGTTCTTCTCTCTGCCTGGAACTTTCCTCTTCAAGGCATCTGCAAGATTCATTTCTTTCCTTCCTTCAAGTTTTTTTTTTTTTTTAATATCTCTTCTGTGAGACCTTCCCAGGGCTCACCATATAAAAAAACAGCCCATCCTTTGCCACATTCCTTATCCTACTCATACTCTGCTTTGTTTTTTTCTTATCATTCATCACTATCTGAAATTCTTATTCTAGTGACAGAGAAAGAGAAAAAGTCAACAAACAAATACAGAGAATGTTGGATAGTTTGCTAAATGTTCCCTTCTTTAGTTTAGCTCACCTAGCTCACAGGGTCCTATGCATAATGGAACTTTGTCTCTTAACCGTTATATTAAAAACCCTAGTAAATGGTGCTGGGAAAACTGGCTGACCACATGCAGAAGATTGAAACGGGACTCCTATCTATCCCCATACACAAAAATTAACTCCAAATGGATCTGAGACCTAAGTGTAAAACCTCAAACTATAAGAACCTTAGAAAATGAAGGACGTACCCTCATGGAAATTGGAACTGGCATCCAATTCCTGAACAAAACTCGAAACCCACAGGCCATAAGGGATAAGATAGACAAGTGGGACCTCATTAAACTGACAAACTTCCACAAAGCCAAAGAAACCATCAAGAGAGCAGGGAGACAGCCTACAGACTGGGAAAAAGTATTTGCCAATTCCAGGTCTGACAAAGGCTTAACATCTCGGATCTACGAGGAACTCAAACGTGCTGAAAAGAAAAAAACAAGCAACTCCATTATAAAATGGGCAAAAGATATGAACAGACACTTCACAAAGGAAGACATTCGAGCAGCCAACAGACACATGAAGAGATGCTCAACCTCACTAATCATCAGGGAGATGCAAATCAAAACTACACTGAGATACCACCTAACTCCAGTCAGAATGGCAATTATCAATAACTCAGAAAATAATAGTTGTTGGAGAGGGTGTGGTGAAAAGGGAACACTCCTACACTGTTGGTGGGAGTGAAAACTAGTGCAACCTCTGTGGAAAGCAGTGTGGCCATTCCTAAAAGCTCTAAACATCAACCTCCCATATGACCCTGCAATCCCTCTACTGGGAATATACCCTGAAGAACTCAAATCACTCTATAAAAAAGATACTTGCACACGAATGTTTATCGCAGCATTGTTCACAATAGCAAGAACCTGGAACCAACCACGCTGTCCATCAAAAGAGGACTGGATTAAAAAAATGTGATACATATACACAATGGAATACCATGCAGCCATAAAAAAGAACAAAATCATGAATTTCGCAGCAAGCTGGATGGAGCTAGAGTCTATAATACTGAGTGACCTCTCACAGAAACAAAGATCTGAGTATCACATTCTCACTCATATAGTGGACCTTGACCATCCAATGCACTACCATAAGAAAATGACTGACAGTGGTGGGAAACTATGGGCGGGGGGTGGGACTAATGGTAGTAAACATCTGTCTGGGGACGGGGAGACACCTGTTATCAACAAGGGGACCTGAATGAAGCATATTTGTATACCTAAACCTTAACTGTACCCCACAATGTCAAAATAAAATATATTGATAAAAAAATAAAAAAAAACCCAGAGCACAGAATGTGTGGTCTTGCAGTCATAATACTCAAAATATCTATTTTTTGTCTGACATCATAAATGTGGGTAATTTTCGTAATAGAACCAGTTCATATAAAAAGTAACATCTATGGACAATGTAGATGGAAGAGATTGGTTTCTTTGGGACAGGTGAACTAAATCAAAGAAGGAAACATTTAGAAATTTCATCTACAACTCTCATTTGTTCTCATTAAAAGACAGCTAATGTCAAAACAAGGAGTGACTTCATTCACATTTCTAATTTAAAAAGTTGTTCGTTTCCACTCATCGGTCGGTCACAATTCTGGACATAACAAAACGGATTGCTTATTTACTGATCACCATTTTCCTACTTTTACTGTTCTTCTCTCTACATAAAGAAATGAGATAGTGTGATTGGAGCAAAAGTTAAGATAAACTTAGGTCCTTTTTAAAAAATCATACCCTCCCTTTTATATGTTCTAAACACACACCCCTTATGCCCTCCATCTGTGTTGCAAGAGAGGTTTCTACAGCTGAATTACTATCAACAGATTAATGTCAGATTAGAACTTAACTTTCTGTGTTCTGGTTACAGTGGTCATAATTTAACAAATAATTCTAGGAATCCAAAGGAACCCTGGTAAAATAGAAAATACAACCCATTGAGCAAGGCACAGAGGAAGATCCCCAGAGTATCACAAAAATGAGTTTTCTACTAAAGCAAAGAACAAAAGAGATATTGAAAGAGTCTGTGTAACCATTGGAAATGTTTTATAAGTAAGAAAACCAGTTACCCATGAAAATATTGTACTGAAATAAAACATGGAGATATAGTCGATATTAATGCCTAGATAGGATATAATTTTTAAATTTTAAACACAATTATATTAATTCCTTTCTTCATTACCTATCTGCTTATAGAACACAAAATAATACAAAATATAATTTATTGAAATATTATACATATGCAAGATAGCTACATAGACTAGATATGTATTTTTAAGATTTTTAACCTAAAATGATTCTTACAAAACTTAACATATACGAGGGGAGACCCAAAGAAAATCAGAATTTATGCATAAAAATTGTAAGTAAATTCTGATATACTTATATTCTTATATGTTTAAACTTCAGTCACCTTCAATATACCCTCTACTTGATGCAATACACTCATCAGGACACTTTTTTCACTACTCAAAACAGTTTTTGAACTCGTCAATTTTAATGCCTTTTAGTGCTTCAGTCATTTTTTTTCCACCTCTTCCACATCCGCAAAACATTTCCCTTTGAGGACCTTTTTCAGCTGGGGAAACAAGCAAAAGTTGCTGCGGGTGAGACAGGGTGAACAGAGTGTGTGGGGCATGGGGGTCATATGGTTTTCGGTAAAAACTATTGAACACTCAGTGTGGTGTGGGCAGGTACACTCCTAAATGGCCCATCATGAAATGGGCAAACATGTTGAAAGAATCTCTAAAAAAAAAGTCACTGAAGCTCAATGCAGCCTCTCACAACAACACTAGCTGGTACACTGATGCCAATGGATTCCTAGTATACTTACCTAGAGAGGGAAGCCTATACTACAAGGGGTCTGCCCTCCAAAAAATAATTCCGGGTATTATTGGGTCCTCCTCTCCTATATGATAAATAGGTACAGGTTGAGCATCTCAAATCCAGAAATCCAAAATCCAAAATACTTTAAAATATAACACTTTCTGCGCACAAATATGATGTTCAAAGGAAATGCTCATGGAAGCATTTTGGATTTTGAATTTTCACATTTGGAATGTTCAACTGCTAAATATAATGCAGATATTACAAAATCTGAAAAAATATGATATCTGAAACACTTCTGGTTCCAAATATTTTCAATATGGTACACTCAACCTGTTTGAAGGGTAGATTTTGAGTTTTTAACACCAGTCCAGTTATGTTTTTGAGACTAGCCTTCAGAAGATAGACCTCACCTTAAGTCATGTACTATGCAGTGATACTCAATGGGAAAAAAGGAAAAGGTCACTCCTTCTTGAGACTTTAATAAATTTCCCAGTGAGGTTTTCCTCAAACACTCCCTACTAAATACCTGACAGTCTAAGGCTGTGGCTTCCAAAGTATGTTTCTTGGGCCAGCAGCCTCAGTATCAACGGAGATCTTGTTAGAAATCCAGATTCCTGAGTCCCTCTATTGAACTATGAAATCCGAAAAAGGCTGTAGGCCCCAGCAATCCATGTTTTAACGCACTGTCTAGGTAATTCCGATTGACAGTTTTTGCTGTGTCATTCTGAGAAGTGTGTGTGATATCAAACACCCCTACAAAAATGGTACCCCACTTGCTTTTTTGCTTTTAAGTCAAGATGTCTATTGCCTAACTGTAAAGTATATTGCCTAACTGTAAAGCTCCAGACTCAATTTTGCAAGAAGAATTTTAGCAACCATATATCTTTGGTAGTGATAGTGTCGTCTAATTATTCTATCAAAGTCTATTGCTTTAGAACTTCACAGTTTCCAGTCAGAAGTTGAATATTCACGTGATTAAATCAATATCTTATTGCTGGTCCAACTAGTCTCACAACAACAAAAATATTCAGGAATGGCATCAAGCTTCTTCTCATAACCTCTTTCTTTTACTCCTACAGATCTCCCTGGCCACTACCCAACGAAAAGTCAAACTTCTTTAATCATTCCACATTTCTACATGCAATTCCTGCTGCCTTCATTTCTCTTTAAACTCTCTCTACATGGACAACACCAGATTAAATGTCACTGTCTTTAAAAAGTTGTCCTCCTCTCCAAGCAATTAGAGAAAGTCAGTCTTTCTCCTATGTTACCAAAGCATTTCTGTTGTATTAAAGGTTATGTTTTATTTTAATTATTTGTTTATATGTGTTTCATTTTCTCAGATAATAATCTCTTGAAGAGAATAAGCCATATTGTATTGTACCTTCATCAGTGTATGACATTATGTCTGGTATATTGTTGACATTCAATATATATCTATTAAATGCTGAAAGACTAATTTTAGCAACCATATATCTTTGTTGAGATGGTACCAGAGGGTCAACTATTCTTTCCAATCTGGAAATAAATCACCAATACCAATCTGTGTTGTTTTGGTAGAAAGCCACATAGCACTCCAAGACAAAATAAACCAGATAAATAATGCGCTGACCCATCAGCTATAGAAAATTGTTTTTTACTAGCAACAATCATACTAATTGGCAAATATTTACATTTTCAGGGTAGATATGCTTGTCACTGAGACCACTGCATACAATACAGATATAGCAATCAACAATTCCAATTTTCTCATATTTCAGAATATAATAACTTAGAAAACGAAACAAAAGGTAACTTCTAAAACTAGCTACAATTATCAAGATCTCATTAACAGTGGGTTGATAAAGAACAACGTATTTCTAAGACAGATCTACACCATAAGCAATAAATGATCTGTCTTTCACGGAAAACAGTGCGACCTATCACAATTCAATTTTTGTTTCACTAACTGAATGATATCCTTTGTTACTTGGATACATTGCAAAGATTAGTTTCAGGAAAATATTGAGGAAAGTGATTCTCAATGGATTAAACCATTTAGCATAATCATCTTGATTCCAAACACAGAGCCTTCATTCTACCAATGATCTTAACACCAAGTATAGATTTAAAGGCATTACAGTAAAACCGTATTTGTATTCCTCATAAAATAATTTTTGTTTTTTAGTTGGAGTCTCACTCTGTCGCCCAGACTGGAGTACAGTAGCCGCTCCCGGCCACCGCAGCCTCGACCTGCTGGGCTACGGCGATCCTTCCACCTCAGCTTTCC
>NW_007252295.1:208867-209699 GCF_000164805.1 Carlito syrichta | reverse complement strand
GTCAAAAACCTCCTTACACCGATAAAGGCCTTTGGCAAAGTCTCAGGATACAAAATAAATGTACAAAAGACAATCACATTTCTCTACACCAATAATAAACAAACAGAAACCCAAATAAAAAAACACAATCCCATTCACAGTAGCCACAAAAAAAAATGAAATACTTTGGCATCTTCCTAACCAGAGATGTGAAAGACCTTTACAATGAAAACTACAAAACACTGCTCAAAGAAATCAAAGATGACACAAACAAGTGGAAAAATATTCCATGCTCATGGATTGAAAGAATCAACATTGTGAAGATGTCCATCTTACCTAAAGCAATCTACAAATTCAATGCAATACCCATCAAATTACCAGCAACATTTTTCTCAGACCTAGAAAAAACAACACAGGAATTCATATGGAAACACATATAATAGCCAGTCCAAGAATAGCCAGAACAATCCTCAGCAAAAAAAACAAAGCAGGTAGTATCACATTACCAGACTTCAAACTTTACTATAAAGCTACAGTCATCAAAACAGCTTGGTATTGGTATAGGAACAGGCATATAGATCAATGGAATAGAATTGAGATTCCAGAAGCAAAACCTCAATTTGTCAACCAACTTATCTTCAACAAGGCCTCTACCACCTACCACTGGGGAGAGGAAAACCTATTCAGTAAATGTTGCTGGGAAAACTGGCTGACCACATGCAGAAGATTGAAACAGGACCCCTATCTATCCCCAGGCACAAAGGTTAACTCCAAATGTATCAGAGACCTAAATGTAAAACCTCAAACCATAAGACCTTAGAAATGAGGCAATACCCTCATGGAAATCGGACTG
>NW_007252295.1:203840-208474 GCF_000164805.1 Carlito syrichta | reverse complement strand
GTCTGGGGATGGGGAAACACCTCTTATCAACAGGGTGCCTGAATGAAACATACTTGTACACCTAACCCTTAACTGTACCCCACAAAACCATCATAAAACATATTGAAAAATAAAATAAAATAAAAAATAAGAAAGTTGCACTTTCCCCAAAGTGGTGTGTTTGGCAGCATTTTCACGCTGTTGTTGAGCCTGTCGCTGTATAGCCTCACACTCTGGTCTCTGCTCTTCAGTGATGCGTGTTGACATCACTGGTTCCGGAACATTGAATTTCCTCCATGGATTGGAGGTCAAATTTTTGAAGTAGATATTTGATGTGAGGCTTGAGTGGTGATTAAAGCTTGGTCTCAGTAGTGGAAAAAGGCTTATTGTGGAGAGAAGTGCAAGGTGATGTTTTATAGGGTGCAGGCCTAAAGCAGCGGACTGAGGGAAATCTGTCAAGCCGGATAAGGTGGCATTGGTTGAAATAGGCTGAGCTGGACTGGCAGGAATTATGAAAGACATGTTGCTGAGCCCACAGGTTTGAAAACAGCCTGGGCAACTTGGTGAGACCTCATCTCTACAACAAATCAAAAAATTAGCTGGGCATGGAAGCACATGTCTGTAGTTTCAGCTACTTGGATGACTGCAGCAGAAGGATCGCCTAAACCCAGCAGGTGGACACTGGGGTGGCCATGAGCATGCCACTGCAATCCAACCTGGGCGACAGAGTGAGACTTCATCTTTAAAAAAAAAAAGACATGTTGGTAGGAAATGGTTGGGATGGATTGACTGTGGCGGGTTGAGCTGAGTTAGTAGAACCAGGCCTGGCAGAGTAAGGCATAGCAGGCCTACATATGGCCAGAGACTTCCAGCCCTTGAGAAGAAGGTTGAGCTTAAGGTTTGTCCAGGGTTGGAAAAGGCAAAGGCACCAACTTGACCTTTCCAGGTGGTGGCAGCTCATACTGGGATGGAGATGGACACTAATTTTCAGTACTGCCATTTAGTTTCTAGCTTTGACTTACATTTTCTCAGGACCTTTGCCCTCATGTTGGGTATCCAGCTATGGTTTGAGACCAGGGCATGGCTTAGGAGTCTTTGGAATGTTTGAGTTTCCAGGGTCCCAGAGGAAGAGACTCAATTTTTCTTAATAGACTTCTTCCCCAGTTAATGGAAAACCTGCACAGACTTCAGCATATGCATACCTAGTTTCTTTTGTAAACACAGTTGAATATTTTTCTGCTTCACCTTGGGATTGGTTGTCTCTTCTGTCTTTGTTCCCTAATTACTCTTTCAGATTTTTGGAGTTGCTTCCTCTGGTTCTTTTTATTCTTCTCCTGTCCATGGTTCTTAGTTTTGTTAATTATGCTGAGATGCTCTCCCTACACACCAATGCAGCAATCAGGAACCTTTCAACAATGGGCAAGCATTTGTTACTAACTCATCTTAAGGACCATGGACAAGACTCTGTAATTGGAGATAGCTGGTGACTGTTATAGTTCAAATTACTTATATTTGGTGTCCTTGTCTCATAGTTTTCTTTGCATTTCTTAGGGTTGTTGTAATTCAAATAAAAAATGAAAGCAATGGTAAAATATGAAATGTTATATAAAGTCTAGCATTGTCATATAGTGTCCTTTTCATTCTCTCCACTTTCGTGAGAGCATAAGAAGACTTCATATTATGGAACAGAACAGAAGGTAGAGCTCTTCCTCATGAAATCTATAGGCAAGGACAGATTCTAAGCCTGCTTGCTTTGGACAGGATCTCTGAACACATAGTCTTAAGTTCTAGTGTAAATTAAGGAGCATTAACGTGTCACTACCACAAGAAGAATTCTGAAGTGCTTTCCAAAGAGACTAAAGCAATAAATTAGGGGAGAAAATTAATTACAGTGCTGTGGTATGGGGAACTGATCAGCTAAAGCATCAAAGAGCTTTGTGTGCTTTGGGGGTTCTCTTACATGTAGCATAGATGGCCATTATAGTATTCCACCTACCCACTGTTTTAGGTATTCTTATACTGAGTCTGAAAATGAATAGCACAAAGCAAAGGTACGGGTGGAAGTCTGGGATTTAAATTCTACTTATCTGTGTAAGCTTGTCAGCTTCAGGTTTGACCCTTCTGAATGCTGAGTTTATTCCTCTCCCTCCTTACTGTTTGTACTCACCTTGAAAACTTGTTTCTGTGATGGAGCACCATCACCATTTCTGGTTGAGGAGCAGAGGTGCTGTATCCTGGGTATGACACAGAACCATAGGGTTGTAGGTAGGGGGCAAGTCCTTCAGACAGTAGAGGCCCATTTGCCTTGATTGTAGTAATGGTTAGGGTCTTCTTCCTGATAGGGAAGTGACAGGCTATGTCCTGATTTAGAATTTCACATAGTGTCCCTTGAAGAAGACTAGCAGGCATGAATGAATACAGAGGGACCATGGCAATGGCATATGACATTTTATTATACTGGGCTGTCGTAGACAGGGAAGGAACAGCCATGTCCTGGTCAATGACAGTCATAGTGAAGTCACTGAGGGAAGATAACTTATTTTCAGAGCTTCTTGTGATATCCCATTCAAAACTAACTGGATAAGAGACAGCTGGAGTGGAGATCTGGCCCTGGTCGGCAACCCCAGACAGCATAGCTATGCCAGAATGTTGGTAAAGGTAGGAATTACCCATGAGTGCCTAGAAAGAAGTACCAGAGACTATTGGTAATAGCCATGCTGAGCTGACAGATGAAGCAGGGACTCTGGAGAAGTTGCAGGCATTTCCTGTTAGGGAAGCTACTTTGCTCACCACAGTAGGAGCCAGCTGTATAGAATTTGCAGTTCCAAGTGAAGGCAGAGGATCAGTGGAATTAGTCTGAGTGTGTGAGTAATGAGTGAGACAATGCATCCCTTTTATCTCCTCGACCCACTGAAGGCAGGACTTCCATATCATAGAGGGACACAGGCCCCAGCAAAGGCTGCTCCAACACATGCATTTGGGAGACTGGGCCAAGATTTCTGCAGAGGACCCCTAGCCCCTCTGCGCCAAAAGCTCTTGAATGGAGACAGAAGCAAGCCTCTCAGGTTATGTTTAAAGATCTCCTAGCAAGAAATAGGGTAGTACGTGAACTTACAAGTGATGTAAGTTTGTACTGGACAAGGCTGAGGCACAGGGAGGTCCGATCAATGTAGATTGTCTTCAGGAAGTGAAGGTTAGTAGCAAGTAGCAAGAGAAAAGGACCAAGCACTTTGCTTCTCACCCTGTTGAGTGGTGGCAGATTAAAACCTTCCTTCAGGGGCCTTCTTGTATTTCCATGGAGTAGCCCTTGTGAAAAGGTTGTCATTTGCCCTCTGAGATCTAGTCCAGTCCATGAAGAAACTCAGAAAAGTCAGCTTAGAAAGGAGGTAGAGAGAAGAGTTTAGTCTCTCACTCCAATGGGCCCCAGCAGACTGCTACCTTCCCTTGAGACTTTCAGTCTTTCCAGAGAGCAGATGTTAGAACCCTCAATTATCACCAAGTTCCAGCAGAGTTCACAAGGCAACTCAGGCTTTTAAAAAGAGAGGGAGAGAAAGATCATGGAAGAGAGATCCAAAAATATTGGGAATACTCCTTGGATGAGTGACTCCTTGGATGGCAAATGTTAGGCAAGGTGGGCCAGTGCCACATCATTAAAGCAAAGAATTGCAACGGCAAAGCCAAAAGTTTTTTAATACTTAGAACAGACTCTAAATTTGGCTAATGCAGGCAAGAGCAGCATGGCATTGAGGAAGAAGGAAGGAGGTATTTTAAAGTTTTAACAAAGAGATAGGTTAACAAAATATCCAGGTACTGCCTTCCTAAGTATTGATAACACTGGTCTTGTGTCCTTGGCATTGTCAGGGCAGCCGGTCCGATTGCCTCCAGGTGGTTGGCTGGTGACCCGGCTTAGTGGTTCAGCCTGTAATCCCAGCACTTTGGGAGGCCGAGGTGAGTGGATTGCCTCAGCCTGCGGGTTCAAGACCAGCCCAGGCAACTTGGTGAGACCTCATCTCTACAATAAATCAATAATTAGCCGGATGTGGTAGCACAGGCCTATAGTTCCAGCTACTTGGAAGGCTGAGGCAAATGAACTGCTGGAGCCCAGCAGGTCGATACTGGGGTGGCCGTGAGTGTGCCACTGCACTCCAATCTGGGCGACAGAGTGAGACTCCAACTCAAAATATATATATATATAGTTTAGGTCAGCTTGGTCTTGAGTAGATGAAAACCAAATGCCGGGGGGCACACCTCATCAACAATGGTACCTGCACAATGCATATTTGTATACCTAACCCTTAACTGTACCCCACAATTTTAAAATAAAAAATGTGTCGTAAAATTTTTTAAAATGGAAAACTTCTGACAAGCATAAAAAGAAAACCAAATGCCTAGAGTAGAGGAGTAATCAGTACAATACATACTTAGGAATCACAAAACAAGTATTAATAGCTAGCTGGACTGAATAAAGAAAATGTGGCACATATACGCAATGGAATATTATACAGCCATAAAGAAGGACCAACATATGGACTTCGCAGCAACTTGGATGGATTTGGAGTCGATCATATTCAGTGATCTATCACAGAAACAAAGAGCAGAGTACCATATGTTCTCATTCATAAGCAGAACTTGAACAATTATAATACTATAAGAAA
>NW_007252295.1:200668-203459 GCF_000164805.1 Carlito syrichta | reverse complement strand
CCACTCACCTCAGCCTCCCAAAGGCGTGGGATTACAGACTGAGTCACCGAGCCTGGCTCCCACATCTTTATAATAACAAATAATAATAAAAACTTAAACTCAGCTATTTCTCTGGTATTTTTAAAGGGTAAAATGTGCATAACAATATATATACATAAAATGTACAACACAGAATAAATTATGTGTAATATAAACTATGGACTTTGGTTGATAATGATTTGACAAACTTGGTTCATCAGTGGTAACAAATGGACCACATTGGTATGGAATGTTGATGGTGGGGGAGGGAAAGTGAATGAGGGAACTATCTATCCTTTTGAAAGGGTATAGCAGGGATTTGATATACAAATGAAATGGCATAACATGGAGTTGATATACCTGGTGAGCAGCCACTTTTCATTGCCTAAATCTCATGTTTTTCTAGCAGTTCACTAAATTTACCCTCTAATCACTAGGAAAGGACAGAACCAGTTTCTCAGAAGTAGTTATGGATAATTGTTTTACAACCCCCTTCCCAGTTTGTTTTGTACTAATGAGCTTTTCTATTTCAAGTATTTGTCACCATCCATAAGATCTAAGTTAACCTAGTCAGCCCTTTGTGACACAGACAGACCCCACCATGACAGCAGGCATGTGACTAACCCACCCATCTGCCTGCTGTTCATCACCTGATGTCAATACCTATATTTACCTGCCCCTTCATGATAACAGTGGAGCAGACCACCACACAATCACCTTACATAACTTCTCCCATCAAAGGAAAAGATGAGATAGATTCAACCACAAGCGGTCATTTGCCTTCGTAGACTCTGGTGGGGCCTTGTGCTTTTTGGGCTATGGCTGCCACCATATTTCCTAAGCTTTGGCCCCCTCCCTCCCTTAAGGAGGTGAATCTCCTCTTTTTCTTTCTCTCTCATTCTCTCTCTTTCTCATTTACTTTCTAAATAAACAATATTTTCCAATCTAACTTCTATGCAATTCTTTGCATCTGGCATGCGTCCTCGGATTGCATAGCAGACACCCACGCTCTGGTGGGTCTGAGCTGCCATTTGGAGGCCCCACTGGGAGTGTGACCTACACCTTTGGTTCAGTTTTTCTGTGACCTAAAACTGTTTTAAAGGCTAAAGTCAATTTTTAAAAAGTATATTGCAGGCATGTGAATAGTCAGCTAGATCAACAGAACAGAGTACAAAGTCTAAAGATAAGCCAAATACATAAAATAATATTTAGCTAGGGTAAACTGAGGTGGTATTGGTTGGTGCCATGGGAATAAAGCAAAGATTTGCCAAGGTAAAGCAAAAGAGTATTCACATTTCGCAGAGACTCTAAATGGGACTGGCACTAAGACAGTGTGACAAAGAGGTTTTAGAAAGGAGAGCTTTGAAAGTTTTAATTAGCCGGGCTCGGTGGCTCAGCCTGTAATCCCGCTCTTTGGGAGGCTGAGGTGAGTGGATTGCCTGAGCCCACGGGTTCGAGACCCGCCTGGGCAACTTGGCGAGACCTCATCTCTACAATAAATCAAAAATCAGCCGGGCGAGGTAGCGCACACCTGTAGTTCCAGCTACTTGGAAGGCTGAGGCCGAAGGATCACGGAGCCCAGCAGGTTGAAGCTGTGGTGGCCGGGAGCGGCGGCCACTGCACTCCAGTCTGGAGACTCCAACTCAAAAAAAAAAAAAAAGAAAGTTTTAATTAAGGAGATGGAAAACAAAAACAAAATCCTCTCCAGTGCTGCATTCCTCAGTATTGATAACACTGGTCTGTGTCTTTGGCATTGTCAGGGCAACCAGTCCTGTGACTTAAGGCCATTCAGCTTCTAGTGGGCAGTCACAAAAGGCTGATTGCAATTTGGTTTGTTTGGTCTTGTATGGATGGTAAGAAAAAGTTGAGAATAGACATACTTGGGAGATAAAAAAAACTGATTCTGTTATTAGCTAATGATTAGGAAGTGGGAAATGGGACAGAGAGACAGTTAAGTATGACAAAGCTTAAGAAATTTTAAAATGGCTTTTTTTTTTTTTAAGCTAAGTTACTATTTTTTGGCAGGGCTCGGTGGCTCAGCCTGTAATCCTGCACTTTGGGAGGCCTAGGTGAGTGGATTGCCTGAGCCCGCGGGTTCAAAACCTGCCTGGGCAACTTGGCGAGCCCTCATCTCTACAGTAAATCAAAAAATTAGCTGGGCAGGGTAGCCTGTAATTTCAGCTACTTGGAAGGATTGCTGGAGCCCAGCAGGTCAAGGTTGCGGTGGCCGGGAGCGGCCTCTGCACTCCAGTCTGGGTGACAGAGTGAGATTTCAACTCAAAAAAAAAAAAGTTACTATTTTTTACCTCACCTTTTCAGCAATAAAATTCATCCTCATAGATATGACATTTAAGAAATATAAGCATAAATATGATAGGCACTACACTTGGAGATATAGTGGTGAACAAAATTAACGTGGTCCCTGACTTCTGGGAGTTTACAGTCTGATTAGGAGAGCAAAATGAAGCAAATAAACACAAATAAATTTATAAAAGAGAGCTTGTTGTTTTCCTTATAATCACTCTGGAAGAAAAGATTGTAATCTACCTTCTTTGAATCTCGTTATATGTTAGGGTCACAGGGTTTGAATAAATGCATAATATAAATAGAATTT
The DNA here is from genome assembly GCF_000164805.1 of Carlito syrichta. Lineage (NCBI taxonomy): Eukaryota > Metazoa > Chordata > Mammalia > Primates > Tarsiidae > Carlito > Carlito syrichta. The sequence continues at coordinate 200,827 of NW_007252295.1, read as the reverse complement.
TGTGCACACATTTGCTTTTTTTTTAAATTCTCTCTGACAGAGTTTCTAAAAGAATTTTGCTCCAGAAGAATGCTTTTCCCCATTGGATCATTGTGATGCCAGGTGGGGTGTGGCTCAAAACTCGTGGATTCTTGGGCTCATTTTTTTTTTTTTTTTTTT
>NW_007252295.1:198596-200648 GCF_000164805.1 Carlito syrichta | reverse complement strand
GTAGAGATGAGGTCTCGCTGCCCAGGCGGGTCTCAAACCCGCGGGCTCAGGCCATCCACTAACCTTAGCCTCCCAAAGGCGCGGGATTACAGGCTGAGCCATCGAGCCCGGCTGAGGGCTCATTTTAAAAATAAATTTTAGAGTGGACAGCAAGGCTTCAAACAAAGTTTATTAGAGAAAGAAGGGAGAGGAAAAAAGAGTGATATGCCAGAGCTGGCATGGATGAAAGAAACTTCTTCTTGCTCTTCACAATAAACTTGATAGAGCATCACAACGATTGATATGCTAAAGAAGGTGAAGCCTAGAGACTGCCACTCTGGAGATTGACATCTCTGGGCTCCTGGTGGGAGGAAAGAGGGGAGGGGTGGTCTTTTCCTGGTCACATTGTCTTTTGTGGGAGACCTGCCAGATATTTCCAATTCACAAGTTCCTTAGCTAAAAAGTGGTCTTATTATCATTTCCATGGCTTTGGTCAGTTAAGGGTTGTTCTTTGGCCTTCCACCATTAACAGGGACCTTAAAAATTTCTTGGTGATCATTATGCCAAACCATGAATTGAAAGTTTGGGCTTTCCTAGTCTTGCATCTGATGGAATTTTCTTTTGATTTGCCAAGGGTGTAGAAAAGGCTGCCAGCTTGGCCTGCAGTAAAATGCAATTTTTAAAATGTCTGAACACTTCCTAAAACCTACCTATTGGAAATTTATCTATCTATGTTTAACCTGTGCTAGCTACCCTGCCTCAGTTGGAATAAAAACTGAGAAGAACTTGGACTGATTACTGATTTAACATATATTCAATGCTATTATAGACCAGAGATAAATGGTACCCTTACATTGAATACATAAATTTAAGTATCATATTTAGTAATAGGCTCTCTGTGTGTTTAATAAACTCTATAAGCATTCATATTTATTGGCATCTGGGACAAGGAGCAACACTCTTAACTTTCTAGGGACCAGAAACAACAAGCAAACATTGCCAAAGTCAAAATTTGATATTCCTTATTTCTTACTTAACTGGAAAAGTTGAAATTTGAAAAATTTTATACATGCAACAAAAGGCTATGGCTACAAAAAGTTCCTACCCAGCCCTGCCCCAAAGGTTGAAGGCTAAACATTGAATGTATCCTGTTAGCAAATAGGCTTCCGCAGCTCATCTGGGAAGCTAAGAGGAGGCTAGGAATTGACATACTCTTTCCTTCTGGAGCCCACATCTAGCCATGAACCCTTTATCTGAATATTGCAGCCTCCCTCTGACCTCTTGCACACTCCACTGTCAGGTCTCTTTTAGTCCTGCATGATCATTTCTACCTGTTCACTTCTGGGCAGCAGCAAAGATTCCTAGAAAATGAAACCATTAACTTGACAGGTAGTATCAGGGTACACAAAATACAGGCAAACCAGAGGATTGTTGGAGCCCAGCAGTTCAAAACTATCATGCACTAAGATCTCGCCTGTCAATAGCCACTGCACTGAACCTTCGCAACATAGTGAGACCACACCTCTGAAAAAAAAAGAAGAAAAAAAGAAAGAAAGAAAGAGAGAGAGAGAGAGAGAGAGAGAGAGAGAGAGAGAGAGAGAGAGAGAGAAAAGACCCTGAGGAGCTTTCTGGAGGCGCTAAACACAAGGAAGCCTTCAGGCAGATTTTATTTGCATCTTTTTACCTTCTCTAAGAAATGCCATGCCTACAGAGGCAGTTGCAGTAATACAGGAAGGGGATCCACTCTTTTTTTATTATTATTATTTTAAAGATGTGGGGTAAAAATCAGGGTTAGGTATATATATGATCATTGTACAGGACATCCATTCTCATCTACTACAATACATTCTTATAGCAGCTAAGGAACTTTTTTGTTTGTTTGTTTTTTAATCAATATTTTTTATTATGATGTTGTGGGGTACAGTTAAGGGTTAGGTATACAATTACGTTTCATTCAGGCACCCTGTTGATAAGCAGTGTTTCCCCTCCTCAGACAGATATTTGCTACTGTTGATCCCATCTCCCTCCCCCCCCCATAGTTTCCCACTACTGTCAGTCATTTTCTTATAGTAT
>NW_007252295.1:181101-198188 GCF_000164805.1 Carlito syrichta | reverse complement strand
CCTCTCCAGCAGCTGTTATTTTTTAGTTGTTGATGATTACAATTCTGACTGGGGTTAGGTCGTATCTCAGTGTGGTTTTGATTTGCATCTCCCTGATGATTAGTGAGGTTGAGCATTTATTCATGTGTCTGTTGGCTGCTCTGATGTCTTCCTTTGTGCAGTGTCTGTTCATATCTTTTGCCCATTTTATAATGGAGTTGTTTGTTTTTTTCTTTTCAGCACGTTTTAGTTCCTTGTAGATCCAGGATGTTAAGCCTTTGTCAGACCTGGTGTTGGCAAATACTTTTTCCCAGTCTATAGGTTGTCTCCCTGCTCTCTTGATAGTTTCTTTGGCTTTGCAGAAGCTTGTCAGTTTAATAAGGTCCCACTTGTCTATCTTCTCTCTTATGACCCGTGGGTTTTGGGTTTTGTTCAGGAATTGGATGCCAGTTCTGATTTCCATGAGGGTGTTTCCTTCATTTTCTAAGGTTCTTATGGTTTGAGGTTTTACATTTAAGTCTCTGATCCATTTGGAGCTATCCTTTGTGCGTGGGAATAAATAGGGGTCCTGTTTCAATCTTCTGCATGTGGTCAGCCAGTTTTCCCAGATTCATTTACTGAATTGGTTCTCCTCTCCCCAGTAGTAGGTGGTGGAGGCTTTGTTGAAGATGAGTTGGTTGAGAAATTGAGGTTTTGCTTCTGGAATCTTTGTTTTTGTAGTTTTCATTGTAAAGGTCTTTCACGTCTCTGGTTAGGAAGATGCCAAGGTATTTCATTTTTTTGTGTGGTTATTGTGAATGGAATTGTGCTTTTTATTTGGGTTTCTGTTTGTTTATTATTGGTGTAGAGAAATGTGATTGTCTTTTGTATGTTTATTTTGTATCCTGAGACTTTGCCAAAGGCCTTTATCAGTGTAAGGAGGTTTTTGACAGATTCTCTTGGGTTTTCAAGGTACACAATCATATCATCTGCAAAGAGAGATAACTTGACTTCCTCTTTTCCTATTTGGATACCCCTGATTGCCTTCTCTTCTCTGATTTCTCGAACCAGGACTTCCAATACTATGTTGAACAAGAGGGGTGAGAGTGGGCATCCTTGTCTTGTTCCAGTTTTCAAGGGAAATGGTTCCAATTTTTGACCATTTAGGAGTATGCTGGCTGTGAGTTTCTCATAGATGGCTTTTACTATTTTGAGGTATGTTTCCCATTTGCCTAGATGTTCAAGGGTTTTTATCAAAAAGGGGTGCTGGATTTTATCAAAAGCTTTTTCTGCATCTAATGATATAATCATGTGGTTTTTGTTTTGACATCTGTTGATGTATTTAATTACATTTATGGTTTTACAAATGTTGAACCAGTCTTGCATCCCAGGAATGAAGCCTACTTGGTCATGATGGATGATTTTTGAGATGTATTGTTGAATCTGGTTTGCTAGGATCTTGTTGAGAATTTTAGCATCTATGTTCATCAAAGATATTGACCTGTAGTTCTCTTTCTTTGTTGGGTCTTTACCTGGCTTGGGTATCAATGTGATGTGGGCTTCATAAAATGATTGGGGGAGAGTTCCATCTTTTTCAATCTCCTGGAATACCTTCAGTAGGATTGGTATCAGCTCCACCTTAAATATCTTGTAGAATTCTGCTGGAAAGCCATCTGGACCAGGGCTTTTATTGTAGGTAGTTTTTTTTTATTACATAGTCGATTTCCTTGATTGTTATTGGTCTCTTTAGGGTCTCAATTTCTTCTTGTTCCAACCTAGGTAGGTTGTGTGATGTCAGAAAGTCTTCCATTTCTTTAAGGTTTTCAAGTTTGTTTCCATACAAGTGTACGTAGTAGTCTTTAATGATCTTTTGTATTTCTTCAGGGTCAGATGTGACTTCATCTTTTGTGTTTCTGATTGTGCTTATTTGGCTTTTTTCTCGTTTTTTCTTGATCAGTCTAGCTAGGGGACCATCGATCTTGTTTATCCTTTCGAAGAGCCAGCTTTTTGTTTCGTTGATTTTTTGTATTATCTTTTTGTCTTCTATGTCCTGGATTTGGGCTTTTATTTTGGTGATCTGGATTCTTCTGCTGAAATTAGGGTTTCTGTGGTCTTGCTTTTCCAGCTTCTTCAGGTGGCTTGTTAGGTTGTTAATTTGTGTTCCTTTCATTTTCTTCATGTGTGTTTGTAGGGATATAAATTCCCCTCTTACTACAGCTTTCATGGCGTCCCAGAGGTTTTGGTAAGATGTTTCTTCATTTTCATTTGTTTCCAGGTATCTCTTGATCTCTGTTTTGATTTCATCATTGACCATGGAGTTGTTTAGCATCATGCTGTTTAGTGTCCATGTCTTTGTGGGTTTTGGGGGGACCTTGTTGGTGTCAATGTTTATTTTTATTCCACTGTGGTCTGAGAAGGTGCATGGTAGAATTTCAGTCCTTTTAAATTTGCTTATGCTTGATTTATGTCCAATTATGTGGTCGATCTTAGAATATGTTCCATGTGGTGATGAATAGAATGTGTATTCTGTGGTCTTTGGATGGAGTGTTCTGTGAGTATCAATTAAGCCCATTTGGTCCAGAGTCTCATTGAGGTTCCGGATCTCCTTGCTGATTTTCTGTCCTGATGATCTGTCTAAGGTTGTGAGTGGTGTATTAAAGTCCCCAGTTAGAGTCAATATCTTTCTTTAGTTTTCCTAGAAGTTGCTTTATGAAAGTTGGCACACCTATGTTGGGTGCATGTATGTTTAGGATAGATCTTTCTTTTTGATGGAGTGAATCTTTTATCATTATGTAGTGGCCCTCTGTATCTTTTTTAATTTTTGATAGCTTAAATGGTATTTTGTCTAGCTAATGATCTTTTAAAACAAAAAGCAATTCTTTTTTTTTTTTTGAGTTGGAGTCTCACTCTGTCTCCCAGACTGGGGTGCAGTGGCCACTCCCGGCCACTGCAGCCTCGACCTGCTTGGCTCCGGTGATCCTTCCACCTCAGCCTTCCAAGTAGCTGGAACTACAGGTGTGCGCTACCACACCTGGCTAATTTTTTTATCTTTATTGTAGAGATGAGGTCTCACCAAGTTGCCCAGGCAGGTCTTGAACTTAGGGCTCGGGCAATCCACTCACCTCGGCCTCCCAAAGTGCTGGGATTACAGGCTGAGCCACCGAGCCTGGCCACAAAAAGCAATTCTATCACTCCAGGCTAAAACCTTCTAAAGAATTCCTGTGATAGTTGAAATAAACATGCAAAGTTTTTTACCCTGGATTACTCATCACTATGACTTCATCTCCCAATCTCCTTCTTGCTTTCTACTCTCCAGCCACACCATCAAAATTTCTGCTGCTAGGCTCAAGACATTTGCACAGTTATTTTCTTTTCCTGGGGTTCTTCTACTCTGATCTTCCTTTTACTGGCTCTGTCTTGTCATTCATTTCTCAGCTTATATGTCATCTTCCCAAAGGGAACTTCTCTGACCACCCCTTCTAAGTAACCACCCAGTCGCCCTATATCTCCTGGTTCTGTTTTAATTCTCTTCATAGTCCTTACCATGGTCTGATATGGTTTGGGTTGTTATTGTCGTTCATTCCCCATTGGAATATACTTTCCAGGAATACAAGAGCTTTTTCTGACTTGCTCACAATCCCTTCCCAGTGCTTAGAATAACTTATGATGCTAGAAGCACTCGGTAAATACTGTAGGATTTTCCAGCCGGGCTCGGTGGCTCAGCCTGTAATCCCACGCCTTTGGGAGGCTGAGGTGAGTGGGTTGCCTGAGCCCGCAGGTTCGAGACCCGCCTGGGCAACTTGGCAAGACCTCATCTCTACAATAAATCAAAAAAAAAAAAAATTAGCCGGGCGTGGTAGTGCGCACCTGTACTTCCAGTTATTTGGAAGGCTGAGGCAGAAGGATCGCCGGAGCCCAGCAGGTCGAGGCTGTGGTGGGAATACTGTAGGATTTTCCAATATTGTTGAGATAAATGTTGTCTTACTGTCCCCAAAATGAATTACAGAAACAGACTAGGCAATTATGGTGACAACTGAGATGAACAATTAAAAAAAAAACACATTATGTTTTGAGACAGTCTTCTATACACAGCAGTTAGAACTAGAAGCAGAAAGCTTGATGGCTAGATGCCTTCATTAATTGAGCAAATGTGTTTTGAATATTATGCCCATGGATAAATATCAGGCATGAGTCTTTCACAAGGGAAAAAAAAAACTAGGTTATGTTGTATTAAGAACTTCATGGATGAAGATTTAGAGCCATCAGAAGGAAACAAATCTTTAAAAGTTGAGCAACATTCTCAAGAAGAGTCCAGGTGAGCTCTAAGCATCAAGACCCCAGAACAGTCAATGTTGAGTGTTACTAAAGATTGAGGCGCGCTGAAAACAGAAATGAACTGTGTGCTAAAGAGAAACTGTTCCTATTGTTAAAATTTGCTGCTAACCCATCGGGGATATAAAGTGACAAATAAAATTTGAAAACTAAATTCTTAGGAAGAAAAAGATGTGGGATTAGCTGGTTCAAAAAAAGAGAAAAGTAACAAAGGCCCTGGGATCATCTAAGTTTGTGATTAGGAATGCACACAAATTACATTCCTTTTCACTTGGAGTTGAAATTACCTGATGAAGAGAGTGTCCCTTGGTAAGAAGACTACTGTAAAAAACAGTAACATGAAGATGAAGCTGTGGCTTGGAGCGCCATCTATAGTCTGTTTAAAAACTGGTATCTGATGTCACCAAGAAAAATAATCACTTTAGGCTGGGCTGGGTAGCTCAGCCTGTAATCCTAGCACTTTGAGAAGCCAAGGCAAGTGGATTGCCTGAGCCCGCAGGTTTGAAACCAGCCTGCATAACTTGGCAAGCCCTCTTCTCTACAATAAATCAAAAAATTAGCCGGGTGTGGTAGCGCATGCCTATAGTTCCTCTACTTGGAAGGATGAGGCGGAAGGATCGCTGGTGTCTAGCAGGTCAAAGGTTGGGGGACCGTGAATGTGCCACTGCACTCTAGCCTGGGCAACAGAGTGAGACTCCAACTCGAAAAAAAAGAAGAAGAAGAAAAAGAAAAATGACCACTTTGAAATGAGTCCTTATGCATGCTGAGAAAGAAAGATATTTAAAGTGAGTGTATTGTTTAAATTTATGTTTAAATGTGTATATGAGGTATTCATTTTGTCAAACATATTTTTGTTTTGTTACCTGTCAGTTAATTATATAACTTTTTGCTAATAATTCAAAACCTTTGTTTCAGGTTCAAGTTTCATTTCCAAAATTTCCTGTTTCAAAAAGTTAAATTATATGAGAAATTTGAGGACTGTTGAGATGGAACATCTTTTTTTTTCACTTCCAAAGAATTTATTATTTTTCTAAATCTAGAACCACATTAAACATGTAATCTATAGGTCAAACATAAAAGGTCTGAGTGAAAATATCACTGTATTTATTTTCCTGCAAGTAATTTTTCTACAGCTTTAACATCCCCATCTCAAAAAAAAAAAAAATCCCAAAGCTCAGAACTGGATCACTTGGCCCTTTCTCTTCTTATCTCCTCCCTGTTCAAAATGCTTGCATCTCTTAATGACCAGCATCCTCTTGTATCTGCAGTTAGGCTCAACACATTCCAGCCTTAATACAATCTTCTTTTATTTATTTATTTATTTTTTTGAGTTGGAGTCTCACTCTATCGCCCAGACTGGAGTGCAGTGGCCGCTACCGGCCACTGCAGCCTCGCCCTGTTGGGCTCTGGTGATCCTTTCGCCTCAGCGTTCCAAGTAGCCGGAATTACAGGCATGTGCTACCATGCCCGGCTGATTTTTTGATTTATTGTAGAGATGAGGTCTCACTGCCCAGGCGGGTCTTGAACCCGCGGGCTCAGGCAATCCACTCACCTCAGCCTCCCAAAGGCGCAGGATTATAGGCTGAGCCACCGAGCCTGGCTGTACAATCTTCTTTGTAGTCTTGGCCTTCTTCCAGAAAATTGGCTTTGTCTGCCCACCATAGCCACTCTGCTTCCGATCATAGAATCTCTTTCCCTGGGCATACAGAGAATCCTTGCCTTTCTTTTTTTTTTTTTTTTTTTTTTTTGAGTTGGAGTCTCACTCGGTCGCCCAGACTGGAGTGCAGTGGCCGCTCTTAACCACCGCAGCCTCAACCTGCTGGGCTCCGGCGATCCTTCCACCTCAGCCTTCCAAGTGCCGGAATTACAGGCATATGCTACCACGCCCAGCTGATTTTTTGATTTATTGTAGAGATGAGGTCTCACTGCCCAGGCGGGTCTCGAAACCTCGGGCTCAGGCAATCTACTCACCTCAGCCTCCCAAAGGCGCGGGATTACAGACTGAGCCACCGAGCCCGGCATCCTTGCCTTTCTTATACTGTGTCACTTTGTGAGGCTAGTGCTTGCCACACTTCTTACAGAAAGTTCTTCGGGTTTTAGGTACATTGACCATCTCTGCAGTAGAGCTGTGTATACGATGATCACGGAAAATTCAGTGTCCGAAACCCTCACCTCACGCCGCTCACACTACACAGGAAGCCAAAATGGAACATCTTGATCTTATCATTTCATATTGTTTGTATATTTTTTTTTTAATTTTGGCTTATGACCAGGCACTATCACTTTTAATGAGGAACTGAATATCAGTATATTTATTCTCCTTATAAAACAATCATTTAGTCAGCTACTTGACAAATATTGATTGATTACCTGCTATGGTACACACCAGACACTTTTAAAGGCATTTGATACGTGTCAGTAAACAAACCAGCTAAAAATTTTCCATGATCTTACAGTTTAGTGATGAGTGAGGGAGTGATATATACAATTCAGCATTTATTATGATAAAGAAGTAAATTACATACCATATTAGAAAGTTCACAGTATTAAGAGACAAGTAGATCCTGGTAAAGGGAATCAGAGTGAGGAAAGGTAGAAGGAAGAATAGTGAGGGAATTGCAATTTCAAGTAGTGTGGTCAGGGAGACCCTCACTGGAAAGTTAAGATTGGAGAAAAGACTTGAAGAAAGTGGGAAGAGGATTCCAGACAGAGAACAGCAAGTGAAAAGGCCCTGAGTCAGGAACTTGCAGTATTCAAGGGAAAGCAAGGGGGCTTAGTTTGACTGGAATGGGGTGAATGAGAGGGAGCACAGCAGTACACAGGTCATTAGAGGAAGCATCAGCAAACCAGCATGGCTGCTTTTGTGAATAAAGTTTTCTTGGAACCTAGCCATGCCCATCTGTTTACTGTGGCTGCCTTCTTGCTGCAATTGCAGAATGGAGTAGTTGAGACAGAGACGATCTAGCCCACAAAGACTAACATATTTACTGTTTCTTTGTTTTTTTACACAAAATATTTGCTGTCCTCTGACACAGGAAGGGCATTATAAGCCATTGTAAAAACTTGGCCTTGGCTCTGAGAGAAATGAGAAGCCATGGAAGCTTTTAGCAGAAGAGAGACAGGATCTGACATTTATTTTGGAAAGCGTCATTATGACTGCTATGTTGGCAGATTTGAGGGGGCAAATGTGAGAGCAGAAAAACCAATTAGGGCTGCAGTTCAAATGATGTGCCAAGGTTATCATAGGACACCACAGCAGATTCAACTGGGTGTAGCTGAATATTTTAAATTTGTGAAGGATTCATAGCAATACTTGACAACTGTAGGGTGCAAGCTTCTTCTCAGTAGGTAGCTCACAGTTTTAACATCAGGTCATGCTACATTCCTTTCAATTATACCATATCTCTGTGAAGCTGGGTTTTTGATAGTAGCTATGAATAAAAAATACAAAGTACCTCTTGAAAATCAATGTGGAACAGTAAATGAGGCTGGCAGTGTCTAATTTGATTCCAAGGTTTGAGACATACAGTGCCTAAAAGGCACACATAGCCCATTAGCAAGTATTGTGGTTAAGAGTGAAAGTGAATTTTCTTTTAACTAATAGGTATTATTGTTTGAATAGCTACTTTGTTGTTTTAAATAGTCTACTTAGTTTTCAGTGGCTGCTGTAACAAATCACCATAATCTTGGTGGCTGAAAAAAGTAAAAATTTATCCTTACAGTTCTGGAGCCCAGGAATGTGAAGTCAGCATCACAAAAACAAAGGAGCAAAATTAAGGTGTTGAGAGGGTTGTATTCCTTTTGGAGGCTCTTGGGGGAGACTTTGTTTCTTGCCTCTTCCAGTCTCTGGTGGATGCCAGCATTCTTTAGCTGGTGACTGTATCACTTCAATCTTTGCCTCAGTGGTCTCATTGTCTTTCTCTTCCTCTGTCTGTATTAACTTTCCATTTGCCTTCATTTTATAAGGACACAAGTGGTTGCAGTTAGGGCTCCCCCTAATCATGCAGGATAATCTCCTCATCTCAAGATCATTAGTCACATCCAAAAACTCTTTTTCCAAATATGGCAGAGTTGATGATTTTATCTCTTTGGACTTTATTTGGCATACCACAGGCATAAATACTTATTAAATAGCTCCTAACTACTAAATGTATGGGAATGTTAAGTATTTCTTTTGGCCTACCAGTGAGATTACAAGGACTTGATGAGTCAGTAAAGTTTGGGAACCACTGCATTGTGAGAGGGATATTTCAATAATTCAGGCAGGAAATGATGAAGGCTTGAACTAAAGTGAAAATGGTAGCATACAGTTAGAAGTAGACCAGTTCTAGATGCAATCTGTAGCTAGGGCAGATGGAATTTTTGATGTTCTGGGTCTGTATTTGGTAGGAGAAGACAAGAGTCAAATGAATTCAAAGGTTTCAGGCCTGAGCAACCGGAAACATTGTATTGCCATTAACTGAGATAAGAAAACTGTGTAAGGACCAGTTTTGTGTGCATGTGGCAGTGAGAGGAGGTCAGATTGGAGATTCAGTTTTGTTCATGTTTAGAAAAGTAGATACAAAGAGGAGGGGGGAAAAAACTTTCCTGACCTGGGCCTGTCTCTGGATGTTTTACTTGCCCAACAGAAATACTCCACCTCTCATATGGCCAAACATCTTCCAAACGTAGACTGTTTTAACTCTCACTCAAGGCAAGGACAGAGCAAGTACAGGCATGAAGTGCCATGGTAGACAGAAGGGACTGTCTGAAAGCCTTGTCTGACTCAGAGTCTTAACCAGTTTGGAACAAATGGAACTCTGCCACAGGAAACTAAAGACTGTAGTCCCCTCTATTTAAAATAATTATGTTCAAAGATTGTGTGGGACTTCAGAAAGATGGAGACAGCATTGTAGTTTCTGAATCTTCCCAAATCCTCTCATGGAAATAGATTAAACAAACCAAAACCTGTGTAGCATTTACCATCAAACAAGAGGACAAAGTTCTCCCTCTGAATGCCAACCCATAGGATGGGGCAAACCAGTCAGCACTAGACCTGCTTGGTATGACCATTTGCACAAGAGGGAGTGGCAAACAGGAGGCATTCAGAGTGCCAGAAGGTGCTCATTGGAAAGCATGGATGACGTTTGAGAACAGCAACTGAAACCGCCAGGGGTTTTGCAGTCTAGACCCTCAACACTCTCGAATTTGCAGATGCAAAGCTTCTTTCCAAAACAGTGAGAAGAAGGCAGGAGAGGAATGGAGGAGGGCAAGGGAAAGATGGGGTAGAGCGTCATCACCATCAATAATTTGCAAAATAAGCACAAAGGATAAAAGTCAAGGAGGGGAGCAGAGGCAGGAAATCTCAAGGGCAAACTACCATATTTTTGAATACTCTAGTTTAAAAAAATAGGCCAGATGTGGTGACTACCACCTGTAATTCCAGCATTTTGAGAAGTTGAGGCAAGAGAATCCCTTGAGCACAGGAGTGGGAGACAAGCCTAGACAACATAGTGAGATCTCATCTCAAAAACAAACAAAAAAGTCTTGTGTGGTGATGTGTTCCTATAGTCCCAGTTACTCAGGAAGGTGAGGCATGAGGATTGCTTTAGCCCAGGAGTTGGAGGCTGTGGTGATCATGACATTGCATTCCAGCAAAAGCAAAGGAGTGAAATCCCAACTCAAACAAACAAAAACAACAACAAAAAGTTTAAAAAGAACAGAAGAGTGAATGAACAAAATTGATATGGTCTTAAAAAACAAGAAATTTTTAAAAATCAAAAGACGATAAAAAGGATTCTAAAGAAATGGTAAATATAAAAGGCAAAAAAGTCAGGACGATTAGAAAAAAAGCAATGAAAATACATATATGAATTCAGTACACTATCAAAGGGACATTTCAGATCAGTGGGACAGATTATTCAATAACTCATGCTACAATCATGTTGGGATATAAATAGATAATTTCTCTAGATGAATTCTAAAAGTGGCAAAAGTAGATGTTTCTAAAGGAGAGGGTAAGTGAGTGACTTTGAATTCATCCTTTGTATCTTTCTAATGTTCTTTCATGTGAATCTATTACCTCTGAGAACCAAATGACTGGCTTTCATCCCAGCTCCCCTACTTGTTAGCTCTCAATACACTCTACCTCCTTATTTGTGAAATGGGATGAACTTAGCCAGGTGATGCCTAGCACATAATAGAATCTCAATAAGTGTAAATTATTAGTGGAAACAACCCAAATGTCTAGCAAATGATGAATGCATAAGCAAATGTGGTATAGTAATGCAATAGAATTCTGTACTGTCATGAAAAAAATGAATTACTGACACACACTAGAATGTAGATACACCTTTAAACTGTTATGCTAAGTGAAAGAAGTCAGATGCCAAAGGTCACATACCATGATTCCATTTGTATGAAATGTCCAGACCAGGCAAATCCATAACAACTGATGGACGCCTGGAGCCAGAGTGAGGAAGGAATAGGGACAGACGGACTGGTAACAGGTCCAGGGGTTTCCTTTGGGGATGATACAAATGTTATGGATCTGATAGTTGTGAAGATTATGCCAATTCATGAATGTTTCAGCTGCCACTTAATTGTACTTATTTAAAGTTAATTTTGTTATGTAATTTTTTTTGAGTTGTAGTCTCACTCTGTCACCCAGACTGGTGTGCAGTAGCAAACTCATGGCCACCCCAGCGTCAACCTGCTGGGCTCTGGCAATCCTTCTGCCTCAGCCTTCCAAATAGCCAGAACTACAGGTGCACATTACCACACCTGGCTAATTTTTTATTTGTAGTAGTGATGAGGTCTCGCCAAGTTGTGTGGGCTGGTCTCGAACCCAGGGGCACAGGCAATCCACTCACCTCAGCCTACCTAAGTGAGGCTTACAGACTGAACCACTGAGCCCAGCCAATTTTGTTATGTAAATTATATCTTAAAAATAATTTTAAAAAAGTAAATTACCAAGAGTGATGATGTTCCACCTTATCTTTCCCTTGTCCCCCTCTATTACTTTCCTGCCCTCTTCTAACTACCTTCAACTCTCTCTCCCTCTTGCTATGCCTCGAGGCCCCCCTAGAAATACCTCTGTGCTGTTGGGCACCTTTCTCCTGCGACTTTGGTGGTGACCCGATGAGCATGTAGGTCCACCTCTCTCATCCTATGAAATGAATGCTCCAAGCCAATTTTTCTCATGAGCCTTGGTTGATGATGACAGTGCAAGAAGGCTGACTGTGCTGGGGTTGTGGAGAAGGACGTCATGGGAGTCCCTAAACTTAATACTGAGGCCTTTCCAGAAGTTTGCTCTTGTGTGCTGGTAACACCCGGATGCTGTGCTCAAAAAGCCAGGTTTGCCACTCCTGGGCTTGAAAACACTGAGAATTTTAGGGGTGCCCCCGTAGGCCTTGCCCCTTCACATCGGGTGTGACCCCAGCCATTGCCGAACCTCAATAGTAAAGTGGTACAGTGATACTGGCTTTGTGTGTTGTTCATGAAACTCAAGTGGTGCTTCTCGCTGACCTTGTCATTGTTGTTGAGTAAACGGTGATTTATTTTCCAACTGCTGGTCTGGGTGGGCCTCATACTGTGGCAGTTTAACTGTCAAAACCTCAGGTTATCAGCTGCCCAAGGATCACTCCCCCAGTGGGTTCCCGTATGTTTTGTATTCACCTTTCCAGCTATAATCATAAACATATAAGGTAGCTCAAACCTATTGGAGATGTGTCCTGAATCTTATTTTTTAAAATATGAACCTGGTAGGCCATGAAACATAAAACCATCCTCCATGAGGAATTTTGTGCAATTCTTATGCTCAATCCAGACTCAACTCTGCCGTCTTCAACTCTATCCAGATGTTATTCTTCCAGCCCTAGCCTCAGACTCTGCATCTGACTTCTGCCATTATCCCCATTCCTGCCTCTTCTCAAAACCCATGAAATCTCTCTGCTCTGGCCATTCTAGGCTTGGATGAGGTTTCTTCCTTTTTCATTAATTATCATTTTTTCTTTCCTATTTTCAAATTTCACTTTCAGTTCCTTCTTTCTAATGCTGCCTTTGATCCCTACCTTTACCAAAGAAAAACCACAGTTAACAGAATCTCAAAACTCCAAATATCTTTTTATTAGTCATATACTGATTAATTCTATTGCATTTTTATTTGGTTCTATTAAATTTTAAAATATATCAGAATAAATAGAGACATTTGTAGCTGTCTATGCATAGGTGGAAAGCCAGTTGATACCCAAAGTAATACCAACAATCTCCGCAGCTCTTTTATTGTGTAGCCATAGTATTGAGTAATTTCCATATCTTTTTTTCTCTCAAGGAAAAACTGCATGTTCTTTATAGAGGTGTATTTGGTAGCATTCTCACACTCTTGTTGAGCTTGCCTCTTCATGGCCTTATATTCTGGCCTCTGCTCTTCTGTGGTGGGTGTTGACACTACTGGTACAAGAACATTGTGCTTCCTCCATAAAATTGGTTGGAGGCTGAAGTCTTGGAGCAGATATTGGTTTGGAGGCTTGGGTGGTGACTGGAGCTTGGTCTCAGCAGTGGAAACAGGCTTATCGTGGAGAGAAGTGCAAGGTGATGTTTTGTAGGGTGCAGGCCTAGAAGCAGAAGACTGAGGAATAGTAGACTGGGAAGAATCTGTCAAGTTGAATCGGGTTGCATGGGTCAAAGTTGGCTGAGCTAGTCTGGCAGGACCCTTCAGAGCTGTGTTGGTAGGAACTGGTCAGGATGAATTGACTGCAGTAGATTGAGCTGAGTTAGTGGAGCCAGGCCTGGCAGAATGAGGTACAGTAGGCTTATGTGTGGCTAGAGTTTATGGCCATCAAGTTGAGCTTGAGGTCTCTCCAGGGTTGAAAAGGGCAAAGATACCAACTTGACCCTCCCAGATGGTAGTAGATCATACTCAGACAGAGATGGACACTCTTTTTTAGCGCTGCCATCTGGTTTCTGGGCTTTGACTTGCATTTTCTCAGGACCTTTACCCTATTTGGGGTATCAGCCATGGTTTGAGAGCTGGGGATGGTTTGGAGTCTTTGGCGCTTTTTGAGATTCCCAGGATCCAGAAGGTAGAGACTTCATGTCATTCCCCATTTAAAAAACAACCATCACTGTTTTAACCCAATTTAAACACAATTTGTAATGTGGGAAAACCCAAAGAACTCCAGAACATTGTTTTAGATGCATGTGGAATTTCTAGAGACGTGACTTTTTATTCTTGTTAGATCTTTTTAAAAATTATAGGTCCAAAACCAGTTCATTGTTAATTACTATTACTTTTTCAGGGAAGAAAATAATTGTGAGCATGAAAAGCAACCTTTATGCGAAACCTACTTTTGTGAAGAATTTGTTCTTCTAATGTGTGTCAGGAGACAATCATTTTTTTAAAAACCGTAATTTATTTGTAATAGGTGAAACAACCATATAGTTTAAAAATTAAAGGAAATAGAACACTGCAACTTTAGTATTCTCCAGCCCCCTACATGACTACTTTTATTAGTTTCTTGTTTAGAAAAAGCATTGTTTCTAAAACATATTTCTAAAATATGTATATTCAAAACTGTCAAGTGTTGTCTTGCTTTGGCAGGACATCTACTAAAATTGGGACAAAACAGAAAGGATTAGCAGAGCTTCTGCTCAAGGATGACATGCAAATTTTTGAAGCATTTTATCTTTAAAAAAAAAAAAAGCCTGGCTCGGTGGCTCAGCCTGTAATCCCGTGCCTTTGGGAGGCTGAGGTGAGTGAATTGCCTGAGCTCGTGGGTTTGAGACCCGCCTGGGCAGCGAGACCTCATCTCTACAATAAATCAAAAAATCGGCCGGGCGTGGCAGCGCATGCCTGTAATTCCGGCTACTTGGAAGGCTGAGGCGGAAGCAGGTCGAGGCTGCGGTGGCCGGGAGTGGCCACTGCACTCCAGTCTGGGTGACAGAGTGAGACTCCAACTCTAAATAAATAAATAAATAAATAAATAAATAAATAAATAAATAAATAAAATTAAAAAAAAAAACACCTGTCAAGTGTCATCTGTGTTCAAAGAAGCAATAGAAAAAAATCAAACAACTGGATGCGAGTTTTCTGGTAAGCTACATTTCCTAATGATATTCCATTCTAGCCTAAGTTTCCTTCATAGCCCATTAATCTAAACATCTGCTAGAACCAACTTTATTATGCCCGTATCTGATTATGTTTCAACTCTGTGCTGTTTCTGCTTTAACTTAAAATCTTAGGTTTTCTTCAATATTCCATCCCAAATGACCTCTTTTTTTTTCTTTGCTTTTTTTTGTTTTTTGAAAGCAGGATTTATTGGGAGTATAGAAAAGCTCCTACAGTGGGAGGGGACCCAAAAGGGGTTGCCTCTTTTTTTTTTCTTTAAACACCTCAAACTCTTGATTCTTATATTCTTTTTTCCCTCATTTTGCATTTTCTCCCCCATCTCAGTTCCTGTTGGCCAGTGTTTAGTCAAACAGTTCCAAATTCCTTACCCCTGAATATCAATCACCTTATAATCCAGTACTCTCTATTCTCTCTCCCTAATTTCTCTTTTTATGTAGTTTAAATAGAATGCTCCTAAACATTGTGACTATTACCTTCTGAACATCATTACATTGAAAATACTAGAGTTGAAATATTAGTGGAGAAATACTATAACTGATGAAACATCTTGTGCATATTGCTAATTTTCTATACCACCGTGTTTTTTTTTTTCTGTTTCTGTTGAAACAAACACTCTTTAAATGTCCCTGATTTCATTTTCTATATGTATGTCCTTTAAGACTCAAGGTTAGAAAAGCAAGAAACTTGAGGGAATAGCCAACTATTATCTCAGTGTAACAGAAGAGGAAACAGAGTTTGTCTCACAAAGTTATGTAAATGATTTACCCAAAGTTACACAGCAAGTAAATGTCAAAGTCAAAACTGAAATTAGGCTTTAAAATTCCTAGTTCAGTACTTACCCTCATTATTCCTAGCTCTTTTTTCTCTACTACTGAATTTCAGGGAAAAAAATCTAATGAAAAACTTTAAAAAGTTTATTTCCTTACCTGACATGGTCAGAGAAGAGGAAACATCAATTGTAGATACAAGGGATGAGGAGTAGGTACTAGAGGTTGTCTGAGTGGCTGAAGCCAAAGAGCACGTGCCCAGCATGAAAGTCACTGGTCACACTGGTCACTGGTAACTTGTGATGATCCAAATGTATTTACAGACAATTCTGTGGTAACCCCAAGATTCTACCAGATGGTGGTAAGTTTGGTGGGAGGATGATGTCAAAAAGAAGGCAATTGAAGACCATGAGATTGCCAATAGTGAGGTTAGATTCCCAATAAAATGACAGGATTGGTTGGAAGGAGTTTTAGGAAAACTATAACAGCACCCAAGTGACTGAGTTCTGGGGAGATGAAATCCTGCAAGCCACATGTGATAGTATCATGGTTTTCCCCAGGCTCTTATGTTAGGAGATCAATGTCAATGTTTCTAATAGATGTTCGTTATTATAACTGATAGTCATTTATATTTTTATTTTACATTTCACATTAAATAATTCACATTTATACATATATGTTATGTATCCAGTTAATAACCTTGAGGAAGACAAAAAGGAACATTTAGGTTAGGCAATTACAGTTACTCCGAAACTATTTCAGTGGATGTGATAAGTGAGTTTACTGCAGCTTTTAAGGACCAAAGGAAGGGATTAAAGAGTTTCTTTTGTAACTGAAGAACAGGGTGAAGTTCATTGAGTGCACCTTTTAGGAAATGAAGCGTGGTCCAAGGTTTTTCTGTTTTAGTTTCTTCTCCTGGAATCCTACCTTCCTTGGACTGGGCCAGATTGGACTCGCATCTCTTTTCTGCCCTCCTTTCCTCACCCTGGTTTTAGGCATTGTTTCCCAGCTATCTAAACAATGCCTTAATCTTGTCTTCTTATAATAATGAGTGTTACTTCCTGTCAACTTCCAGAGCAGGAGTCTTCTTTCCATTCTTTTATTAAAAACATTTTTCCAACCGGGCTCGGTGGCTCAGCCTGTAACCCCGCGCTTTGGGAGGCTGAGGTGAGTGGATTGCCTGAGCCCCCAGGTTCGAGACCCACCCGGGCAACTTGGCGAGACCTCATCTCCACAATAAATCAAAATTTACCTGGGCGTGGTAGCGTGCGCCTGTAGTTCCAGCTACTTGGAAGGTTGAGCGGAAGGATCGCCGGAGCCCAGCAGGTCGAGGCTGCGGTGGCCGGGAGCGGCCACTGCACTCCAGTCTAGGTGACAGAGTGAGACTTCAACTCAAAAAACAAACAAACAAAAAACATTTTTCCATGTTTAAAAAAATTACTCTGCCCACTAGAAGTAAACGCTAGAGTGGTTAGACGACAGCTGCTTCCAAACATTCCCTCTTATGACATTTGGTCGAATTCTTTTGTCTATAATTTGCTACCTCTGGCTCTCTAGGTCATGCAGAAACTCTACCATATTGCTATTTTAAACATAAGAGGCATACAAGATACTTTCTTTCTTCTCTCACAAGAGAATCCAGTGTGGCAGTTACTGTAGCCTCCTCCCCTTTGCCACCAGCCGCTATAAATTTGTGAGTGTCTAGGATTTGCTGTCTGCCATGCTTGAGTTCAAGGCCAGGAAAAATGTAGAGGAGAATAGTGAAGGAAGAAGACATTAGTGGAGACTAGGGAACAGGCAAGGTGAGAGTATAGGAAATAAGAGATTCATGTGGACTTTTTAATGTCTGTGAGAAACAAGTTCACACACTCATGTTGTATTAACTGAACAGACAATATAGTATCTTTTTTTTTTTTTTTTTT